>NC_092391.1:64873387-65005431 GCF_030028105.1 Mobula birostris
TTACACCAAAGCACTTACTGCAAACCTAATGGAAACACCTTAGGTTAACTTTCCACATGAATATGAGTAGTTTGAAAGTTGTTTCATGGCTGTACACATCAACACAAAAAAGTTGTTATCTCAGTGCATGCAATGCTTAGACAATACAAATAGTATACATTTCAATTTTACACCAAAGCACTTACTGCAAACCTAATGGAAACACTTTAGGTTAACTTCCCACATGATTCTGAGATGTCTGAAAGTTGTTTCATACCTGTGCACATAAAGACAAAAAAGTTGATTTCACAGAGAATAGAATGCTTTGACATAAAAGTAGTATACATTTCAATTGTACTCAAAAGTCCTGACTGCAAACCTAATGCAAACACATTTGGTTAACTTCCCACATGAGTATGACTAGGATAAAGTTGTTTCATCCCTCAGTTCATCAAGACAAAAAAGTTACTTTCTCAGTACTACTATGCTCTGACATTAAGGTAGTATACATCTCAATTTTACACCAAAGTGCTTACTGCAAACTAATTGAAACACCTTAGGTTAACTTCCCACATGATTATGAGTAGTTTGAAAGTTGTTTCATGGCTGTACACATCAACACAAAAAAGTTGTTATCTCAGTGAATGCAATGCTTAGACAATACAAATAGTATACATTTCAATTTTACACCAAAGTACTTACTGCAAACCTAATGGAAACAACTTAGATTAACTTCCCACATGATTCTGAGATGTCAGAAAGTTGTTTCATACCTGTGCACATCAAGACAAAAAAGTTGTTTTCTCAGTGCATGCAATGCTTTTACAATACAAATAGTATACATTTCAATTTTACACCAAAGCACTTACTGCAAACCTAATGGAAACACTTTAGGTTAACTTCCCACATGATTCAGAGATGTCTGAAAGTTGTTTCATACCTGTGCACATAAAGACAAAAAAGTTGATTTCACAGACAATAGAATGCTTTGACATAAAAGTAGTATACATTTCAATTGTACTCAAAAGTCCTGACTGCAAACCTAATGCAAACACATTTGGTTAACTTCCCACATGAGTATGACTAGGTTTAAAGTTGTTTCATGCCTCAGTTCATCAAGACAAAAAAGTTACTTTCTCAGTACTACTATGCTCTGACATTAAGGTAGGACACATCTGAATTTTATACCAAAGTACTTACTGCAAACTAATGGAAACACCTTAGGTTAACTTCCCACATGATTATGAGTAGTTTGAAAGTTGTTTCATGGCTGTACACATCAACACAAAAAAGTTGTTATCTCAGTGAATGCAATGCTTAGACAATACAAATAGTATACATTTCAATTTTACACTAAAGCTCTTCCTGCAAACCTAATGGAAACAACTTAGATTAACTTCCCACATAATTCTGAGATGTCTGAAAGTTGCTTCATACCTGTGCACATAAAGACAAAAAAGTTGATTTCACAGACAATAGAATGCTTTGACATAAAAGTAGTATACATTTCAATTGTACTCAAAAGTCCTGACTGCAAACCTAATGCAAACACATTTGGTTAACTTCCCACATGAGTATGACTAGGTTTAAAGTTGTTTCATGCCTCAGTTCATCAAGACAAAAAAGTTACTTTCTCAGTACTACTATGCTCTGACATTAAGGTAGTATACATCTCAATTTTACAACAAAGTGCTTACTGCAAACTAATGGAAACACCTTAGGATAACTTCCCACATGATTATGAGTAGTTTGAAAGTTGTTTCATGGCTGTACACATCAACACAAAAAAGTTGTTATCTCAGTGAATGCAATGCTTAGAGAATACAAATAGTATACATTTCAATTTTACACCAAAGTACTTACTGCAAACCTGATGGAAACAACTTAGATTAACTTCCCACATGATTCTGAGATGTCTGAAAGTTGTTTCATACCTGTGTACATCAAGACAAAAAAGTTTTTTCTCAGTGCATGCAATGCTTTTACAATACAAATAGTATACATTTCAATTTTACACCAAAGCACTTACTGCAAACCTAATGGAAACACCTTAGGTTAACTTCCCACATGATTATAAGTAGTTTGAAAGTTGTTTCATGGCTGTACACATCAACACAAAAAAGTTGTTATCTCAGAGCATGCAGTGCTTAGACAATACAAATAGTATACATTTCAATTTTACACCAAAGCTCTTACTGCAAACCTAATGGAAACACTTTAGGCTAACTTCCCACATGAGTATGACTAGGTTTAAGGTTGTTTCATGCCTCAGTTCATCAAGACAAAAAAGTTACTTTCTCAGTACTACTATGATCTGACATTAAGGTAGGACACATCTGAATTTTATACCAAAGTACTTACTGCAAACTAATTGAAACACCTTAGGTTAACATCCCAAATGATTATGAGTAGTTTGAAAGTTGTTTCATGGCTGTACACATCAACACAAAAAAGTTGTTATCTCAGTGAATGCAATGCTTAGACAGTACAAATAGTATACATTTCAATTTTACACCAAAGTACTTACTGCAAACCTAATGGAAACAACTTAGATTAACTTCCCACATGATTCTGAGATGTCTCAAAGTTGTTTCATACCTGTGCACATCAAGACAAAAAAGTTGTTTTCTCAGTGCATGCAATGCTTTTACAATACAAATAGTATACATTTCAATTTTACACCCAAGCACTTACTGCAAAACTAATGGAAACACCTTAGGTTAACTTTCCACATGATTATGAGTAGTTTGAAAGTTGTTTCATGGCTGTACACATCAACACAAAAAAGTTGTTATCTCAGTGCATGCAATGCTTAGACAATACAAATAGTATACATTTCAATTTTACACCAAAGCACTTACTGCAAACCTAATGGAAACACTTTAGGTTAACTTCCCACATGATTCTGAGATGTCTGAAAGTTGTTTCATACCTGTGCACATAAAGACAAAAAAGTTGATTTCACAGACAATAGAATGCTTTCACATAAAAGTAGTATACATTTCAATTGTACTCAAAAGTCCTGACTGCAAACCTAATGCAAACACATTTGGTTAACTTCCCACATGAGTATGACTAGGTTTAAAGTTGTTTCATGCCTCAGTTCATCAAGACAAAAAAGTTACTTTCTCAGTACTACTATGCTCTGACATTAAGGTAGTATACATCTCAATTTTACAACAAAGTGCTTACTGCAAACTAATTGAAACACCTTAGGATAACTTCCCACATGATTATGAGTAGTTTGAAAGTTGTTTCATGGCTGTACACATCAACACAAAAAAGTTGTTATCTCAGAGCATGCAGTGCTTAGACAATACAAATAGTATACATTTGAATTTTACACCAAAGCATTTACTGCAAACCTAATGGAAACACCTTAGGTTAACTTTCCACATGATTATGAGTAGTTTGAAAGTTGTTTCATGGCTGTACACATCAACACAAAAAAGTTGTTATCTCAGTGCATGCAATGCTTAGACAATACAAATAGTATACATTTCTATTTTACACCAAAGCACTTACTGCAAACCTAATGGAAACACTTTAGGTTAACTTCCCACATGAGTATGACTAGGTTTAAGGTTGTTTCATGCCTCAGTTCATCAAGACAAAAAAGTTACTTTCTCAGTACTACTATGATCTGACATTAAGGTAGGACACATCTGAATTTTATACCAAAGTACTTACTGCAAACTAATTGAAACACCTTAGGTTAACTTCCCACATGATTATGAGTAGTTTGAAAGTTGTTTCATGGCTGTACACATCAACACAAAAAAGTTGTTATCTCAGTGAATGCAATGCTTAGACAATACAAATAGTATACATTTCAATTTTACACCAAAGTACTTACTGCAAACCTAATGGAAACAACTTAGATTAACTTCCCACATGATTCTGAGATGTCTCAAAGTTGTTTCATACCTGTGCACATCAAGACAAAAAATTTGTTTTCTCAGTGCATGCAATGCTTTTACAATACAAATAGTATACATTTCAATTTTACACCAAAGCACTTACTACAAAACTAATGGAAACACCTTAGGTTAACTTTCTACATGATTATGAGTAGTTTGAAAGTTGTTTCATGGCTGTACACATCAACACAAAAAAGTTGTTATCTCAGTGCATGCAATGCTTAGACAATACAAATAGTATACATTTCAATTTTACACCAAAGCACTTACTGCAAACCTAATGGAAACACTTTAGGTTAACTTCCCACATGATTCTGAGATGTCTGAAAGTTGTTTCATACCTGTGCACATAAAGACAAAAAAGTTGATTTCACAGAGAATAGAATGCTTTGACATAAAAGTGGTATACATTTCAATTGTACTCAAAAGTCCTGACTGCAAACCTAATGCAAACACATTTGGTTAACTTCCCACATGAGAATGACTAGGTTTAAAGTTGTTTCATCCCTCAGTTCATCAAGACAAAAAAGTTACTTTCTCAGTACTACTATGCTCTGACCTTAAGGTAGTATACATCTCAATTTTACACCAAAGTGCTTACTGCAAACTAATTGAAACACCTTAGGTTAACTTCCCACATGATTATGAGTAGTTTGAAAGTTGTTTCATGGCTGTACACATCAACACAAAAAAGTTGTTATCTCAGTGAATGCAATGCTTAGACAATACAAATAGTATACATTTCAATTTTACACCAAAGTACTTACTGCAAACCTAATGGAAACAACTTAGATTAACTTCCCACATGATTCTGAGATGTCAGAAAGTTGTTTCATACCTGTGCACATCAAGACAAAAAAGTTGTTTTCTCAGTGCATGCAATGCTTTTACAATACAAATAGTATACATTTCAATTTTACACCAAAGCACTTACTGCAAACCTAATGGAAACACCTTAGGTTAACTTTCCACATGATTATCAGTAGTTTGAAAGTTGTTTCATACCTGTGTACATCAAGACAACAAAGTTTTTTCTCAGTGCATGCAATGCTTTTACAATACAAATAGTATACATTTCAATTTTACACCAAAGCACTTACTGCAAACCTAATGGAAACACCTTAGGTTAACTTCCCACATGATTCAGAGATGTCTGAAAGTTGTTTCATACCTGTGCACATAAAGACAAAAAAGTTGATTTCACAGAGAATAGAATGCTTTGACATAAAAGTAGTATACATTTCAATTGTACTCAAAAGTCCTGACTGCAAACCTAATGCAAACACATTTGGTTAACTTCCCACATGAGTATGACTAGGTTTAAAGTTGTTTCATGCCTCAGTTCATCAAGACAAAAAAGTTACTTTCTCAGTACTACTATGTCTGACATTAAAGTAGGACACATCTGAATTTTATACCAAAGTACTTACTGCAAACTAATGGAAACACGTTAGGTTAACTTCCCACATGATTATGAGTAGTTTGAAAGTTGTTTCATGGCTGTACACATCAACACAAAAAAGTTGTTATCTCAGTGCATGCAATGCTTAGACAATGCAAATAGTATACATTTCAATTTTACACCAAAGCACTTACTGCAAACCTAATGGAAACACTTTAGGTTAACTTCCCACATGATTCTGAGATGTCTGAAAGTTGTTTCATACCTGTGCACATAAAGACAAAAAAGTTGATTTCACAGAGGATAGAATGCTTTGACATAAAAGTAGTATACATTTCAATTGTACTCAAAAGTCCTGACTGCAAACCTAATGCAAACACATTTGGTTAACTTTCCACATGAGTATGACTAGGTTTAAAGTTGTTTCATCCCTCAGTTCATCAAGACAAAAAAGTTACTTTCTCAGTACTACTATGCTCTGACATTAAGGTAGTGTACATCTCAATTTTACACCAAAGTGCTTACTGCAAACTAATTGAAACACCTTAGGTTAACTTCCCACATGATTATGAGTAGTTTGAAAGTTGTTTCATGGCTGTACACATCAACACAAAAAAGTTGTTATCTCAGAGCATGCAGTGCTTAGACAATACAAATAGTATACATTTCAATTTTACACCAAAGCTCTTACTGCAAACCTAATGGAAGCAACTTAGATTAACTTCCCACATGATTCTGAGATGTCTGAAAGTTGTTTCATACCTGTGCACATCAAGACAAAAAAGTTGTTTTCTCAGTGCATGCAATGCTTTTACAATACACATAGAATACATTTCAATTTTACACCAAAGCATTTACTGCAAACCTAATGGAAACACTTTAGGTTAACTTCCCACATGATTCTGAGATGTCTGAAAGTTGTTTCATACCTGTGCACATAAAGACAAATAAGTTGATTTCACAGTGAATAGAATGCTTTGACATAAAAGTAGTATACATTTCAATTGTACTCAAAAGTCCTGACTGCAAACCTAATGCAAACACATTTGGTTAACTTCCCACATGAGTATGACTAGGTTTAAAGTTGTTTCATGCCTCAGTTCATCAAGACAAAAAAATTACTTTCTCAGTACTACTATGATCTGACATTAAGGTAGGACACATCTGAATTTTATACCAAAGTACTTACTGCAAACTAATGGAAACACCTTAGGTTAACTTCCCACATGATTATGAGTAGTTTGAAAGTTGTTTCATGGCTGTACACATCAACACAAAAAAGTTGTTATCTCAGTGAATGCAATGCTTAGACAATACAAATAGTACACATTTCAATTTTACACCAAAGTACTTACTGCAAACCTAATGGAAACAACTTAGATTAACTTCCCACATGATTCTGAGATGTCTGAAAGTTGTTTCATACCTGTGCACATCAAGACAAAAAAGTTATTTTCTCAGTGCATGCAATGCTTTTACAATAGAAATAGTATACATTTCAATTTTACACCAAAGCTCTTACTGCAAACCTAATGGAAACACCTTAGGTTAACTTTCCACATGATTATGAGTAGTTTGAAAGTTGTTTCATGGCTGTACACATCAAGACAAAAAAGTTGTTATCTCAGTGCATGCAATGCTTAGACAATACAAATAGTATACATTTCAATTTTACACCAAAGCACTTACTGCAAACCTAATGGAAACACTTTAGATTAACTTCCCACATGATTCAGAGATGTCTGAAAGTTGTTTCATACCTGTGCACATAAAGACAAAAAAGTTGATTTCACAGAGAATAGAATGCTTTGACATAAAAGTAGTATACATTTCAATTGTACTCAAAAGTCCTGACTGCAAACCTAATGCAAACACATTTGGTTAACTTCCCACATGAGTATGACTAGGTTTAAAGTTGTTTCATGCCTCAGTTCATCAAGACAAAAAAGTTACATTCTCAGTACTACTATGTCTGACGTTAAGGTAGGACACATCTGAATTTTATACCAAAGTACTTACTGCAAACTAATGGAAACACCTTAGGTTAACTTCCCACATGATTATAAGTAGTTTGAAAGTTGTTTCATGGCTGTACACATCAACACAAAAAAGTTGTTATCTCAGAGCATGCAGTGCTTAGACAATACAAATAGTATACATTTCAATTTTACACCAAAGCTCTTACTGCAAACCTAATGGAAACAACTTAGATTAACTTCCCACAGGATTCTGAGATGTCTGAAAGTTGTTTCATACCTGTGCACATCAAGACAAAAAATTTGTTTTCTCAGTGCATGCAATGCTTTTACAATACATATAGAATACATTTCAATTTTACATTAAAGCATTTACTGCAAACCTAATGCAAACACCTTAGGTTAACTTTCCACATGATTATGAGTAGTTTGAAAGTTGTTTCATGGCTGTACACATCAACACAAAAAAGTTGTTATCTCAGTGCATGCAATGCTTAGACAATACAAATAGTATACATTTCTATTTTACACCAAAGCACTTACTGCAAACCTAATGGAAACACTTTAGGTTAACTTCCCACATGAGTATGACTAGGTTTAAGGTTGTTTCATGCCTCAGTTCATCAAGACAAAAAAGTTACTTTCTCAGTACTACTATGATCTGACATTAAGGTAGGACACATCTGAATTTTATACCAAAGTACTTACTGCAAACTAATTGAAACACCTTAGGTTAACATCCCACATGATTATGAGTAGTTTGAAAGTTGTTTCATGGCTGTACACATCAACACAAAAAAGTTGTTATCTCAGTGAATGCAATGCTTAGACAATACAAATAGTATACATTTCAATTTTACACCAAAGTACTTACTGCAAACCTAATGGAAACAACTTAGATTAACTTCCCACATGATTCTGAGATGTCTCAAAGTTGTTTCATACCTGTGCACATCAAGACAAAAAAATTGTTTTCTCAGTGCATGCAATGCTTTTACAATACAAATAGTATACATTTCAATTTTACACCAAAGCACTTACTGCAAAACTAATGGAAACACCTTAGGTTAACTTTCTACATGATTATGAGTAGTTTGAAAGTTGTTTCATGGCTGTACACATCAACACAAAAAAGTTGTTATCTCAGTGCATGCAATGCTTAGACAATACAAATAGTATACATTTCAATTTTACACCAAAGCACTTACTGCAAACCTAATGGAAACACTTTAGGTTAACTTCCCACATGATTCTGAGATGTCTGAAAGTTCTTTCATACCTGTGCACATAAAGACAAAAAAGTTGATTTCACAGAGAATAGAATGCTTTGACATAAAAGTAGTATACATTTCAATTGTACTCAAAAGTCCTGACTGCAAACCTAATGCAAACACATTTGGTTAACTTCCCACATGAGTATGACTAGGTTTAAAGTTGTTTCATCCCTCAGTTCATCAAGACAAAAAAGTTACTTTCTCAGTACTACTATGCTCTGACATTAAGGTAGTATACATCTCAATTTTACACCAAAGTGCTTACTGCAAACTAATTGAAACACCTTAGGTTAACTTCCCACATGATTATGAGTAGTTTGGAAGTTGTTTCATGGCTGTACACATCAACACAAAAAAGTTGTTATCTCAGTGAATGCAATGCTTAGACAATACAAATAGTATACATTTCAATTTTACACCAAAGTACTTACTGCAAACCTAATGGAAACAACTTAGATTAACTTCCCACATGATTCTGAGATGTCTCAAAGTTGTTTCATACCTGTGCACATCAAGACAAAAAAGTTGTTTTCTCAGTGCATGCAATGCTTTTACAATACAAATAGTATACATTTCAATTTTACACCAAAGCACTTACTGCAAAACTAATGGAAACACCTTAGGTTAACTTTCTACATGATTATGAGTAGTTTGAAAGTTGTTTCATGGCTGTACACATCAACACAAAAAAGTTGTTATCTCAGTGCATGCAATGCTTAGACAATACAAATAGTATACATTTCAATTTTACACCAAAGCACTTACTGCAAACCTAATGGAAACACTTTAGGTTAACTTCCCACATGATTCTGAGATGTCTGAAAGTTGTTTCATACCTGTGCACATAAAGACAAAAAAGTTGATTTCACAGACAATAGAATGCTTTCACATAAAAGTAGTATACATTTCAATTGTACTCAAAAGTCCTGACTGCAAACCTAATGCAAACACATTTGGTTAACTTCCCACATGAGTATGACTAGGTTTAAAGTTGTTTCATGCCTCAGTTCATCAAGACAAAAAAATTACTTTCTCAGTACTACTATGATCTGACATTAAGGTAGGACACATCTGAATTTTATACCAAAGTACTTACTGCAAACTAATGGAAACACCTTAGGTTAACTTCCCACGTGATTATGAGTAGTTTGAAAGTTGTTTCATGGCTGTACACATCAACACAAAAAAGTTGTTATCTCAGTGAATGCAATGCTTAGACAATACAAATAGTATACATTTCAATTTTACACCAAAGTACTTACTGCAAACCTAATGGAAACAACTTAGATTAACTTCCCACATGATTCTGAGATGTCTGAAAGTTGTTTCATACCTGTGCACATCAAGACAAAAAAGTTGTTTTCTCAGTGCATGCAATGCTTTTACAATACAAATAGTATACATTTCAATTTTACACCAAAGCTCTTACTGCAAACCTAATGGAAACACCTTAGGTTAACTTTCCACATGATTATGAGTAGTTTGAAAGTTGTTTCATGGCTGTACACATCAACACAAAAAAGTTGTTATCTCAGTGCATGCAATGCATAAACAATACAAATAGTATACATTTCAATTTTACACCAAAGCACTTACTGCAAACCTAATGGAAACACTTTAGGTTAACTTCCCACATGATTCTGAGATGTCTGAAAGTTGTTTCATACCTGTGCACATAAAGACAAAAAAGTTGATTTCACAGAGAATAGAATGCTTTGACATAAAAGTAGTATACATTTCAATTGTACTCAAAAGTCCTGACTGCAAACCTAATGCAAACACATTTGGTTAACTTCCCACATGAGTATGACTAGGTTTAAAGTTGTTTCATCCCTCAGTTCATCAAGACAAAAAAGTTACTTTCTCAGTACTACTATGCTCTGACATTAAGGTAGTATACATCTCAATTTTACACCAAAGTGCTTACTGCAAAATAATTGAAACACCTTAGGTTAACTTCCCACATGATTATGAGTAGTTTGAAAGTTGTTTCATGGCTGTACACATCAACACAAAAAAGTTGTTATCTCAGTGAATGCAATGCTTAGACAATACAAATAGTATACATTTCAATTTTACACCAAAGTACTTACTGCAAACCTAATGGAAACAACTTAGATTAACTTCCCACATGATTCTGAGATGTCAGAAAGTTGTTTCATACCTGTGCACATCAAGACAAAAAAGTTGTTTTCTCAGTGCATGCAATGCTTTTACAATACAAATAGTATACATTTCAATTTTACACCAAAGCACTTACTGCAAACCTAATGGAAACACCTTAGGTTAACTTTCCACATGATTATCAGTAGTTTGAAAGTTGTTTCATGGCTGTACACATCAACACAAAAAAGTTGTTATCTCATTGCATGCAATGCTTAGACAATACAAATAGTATACATTTCAATTTTACACCAAAGCACTTACTGCAAACCTAATGGAAACACTTTAGGTTAACTTCCCACATGATTCAGAGATGTCTGAAAGTTGTTTCATACCTGTGCACATAAAGACAAAAAAGTTGATTTCACAGACAATAGAATGCTTTGACATAAAAGTAGTATACATTTCAATTGTACTCAAAAGTCCTGACTGCAAACCTAATGCAAACACATTTGGTTAACTTCCCACATGAGTATGACTAGGTTTAAAGTTGTTTCATGCCTCAGTTCATCAAGACAAAAAAGTTACTTTCTCAGTACTACTATGCTCTGACATTAAGGTAGGACACATCTGAATTTTATACCAAAGTACTTACTGCAAACTAATGGAAACACCTTAGGTTAACTTCCCACATGATTATGAGTAGTTTGAAAGTTGTTTCATGGCTGTACACATCAAGACAAAAAAGTTGTTATCTCAGTGAATGCAATGCTTAGACAATACAAATAGTATACATTTCAATTTTACACCAAAGCTCTTCCTGCAAACCTAATGGAAACAACTTAGATTAACTTCCCACATAATTCTGAGATGTCTGAAAGTTGTTTCATACCTGTGCACATAAAGACAAAAAAGTTGATTTCACAGACAATAGAATGCTTTCACATAAAAGTAGTATACATTTCAATTGTACTCAAAAGTCCTGACTGCAAACCTAATGCAAACACATTTGGTTAACTTCCCACATGAGTATGACTAGGTTTAAAGTTGTTTCATGCCTCAGTTCATCAAGACAAAAAAGTTACTTTCTCAGTACTACTATGTCTGACATTAAGGTAGGACACATCTGAATTTTATACCAAAGTACTTACTGCAAACTAATGGAAACACGTTAGGTTAACTTCCCACATGATTATGAGTAGTTTGAAAGTTGTTTCATGGCTGTACACATCAACACAAAAAAGTTGTTATCTCAGTGAATGCAATGCTTAGACAATACAAATAGTATACATTTCAATTTTACACCAAAGTACTTACTGCAAACCTAATGGAAACAACTTAGGTTAACTTCCCACATGATTCTGAGATGTCTGAAAGTTGTTTCATACCTGTGCACATCAAGACAAAAAAGTTGTTTTCTCAGTGCATGCAATGCTTTTACAATACAAATAGTATACATTTCAATTTTACACCAAAGCACTTACTGCAAACCTAATGGAAACACCTTAGGTTAACTTTCCACATGAATATGAGTAGTTTGAAAGTTGTTTCATGGCTGTACACATCAACACAAAAAAGTTGTTATCTCAGTGCATGCAATGCTTAGACAATACAAATAGTATACATTTCAATTTTACACCAAAGCACTTACTGCAAACCTAATGGAAACACTTTAGGTTAACTTCCCACATGATTCTGAGATGTCTGAAAGTTGTTTCATACCTGTGCACATAAAGACAAAAAAGTTGATTTCACAGAGAATAGAATGCTTTGACATAAAAGTAGTATACATTTCAATTGTACTCAAAAGTCCTGACTGCAAACCTAATGCAAACACATTTGGTTAACTTCCCACATGAGTATGACTAGGTTTAAAGTTGTTTCATGCCTCAGTTCATCAAGACAAAAAAGTTACTTTCTCAGTACTACTATGCTCTGACATTAAGGTAGGACACATCTGAATTTTATACCAAAGTACTTACTGCAAACTAATGGAAACACCTTAGGTTAACTTCCCACATGATTATGAGTAGTTTGAAAGTTGTTTCATGGCTGTACACATCAAGACAAAAAAGTTGTTATCTCAGTGAATGCAATGCTTAGACAATACAAATAGTATACATTTCAATTTTACACCAAAGCTCTTCCTGCAAACCTAATGGAAACAACTTAGATTAACTTCCCACATAATTCTGAGATGTCTGAAAGTTGTTTCATACCTGTGCACATAAAGACAAAAAAGTTGATTTCACAGACAATAGAATGCTTTCACATAAAGTAGTATACATTTCAATTGTACTCAAAAGTCCTGACTGCAAACCTAATGCAAACACATTTGGTTAACTTCCCACATGAGTATGACTAGGTTTAAAGTTGTTTCATGCCTCAGTTCATCAAGACAAAAAAGTTACTTTCTCAGTACTACTATGTCTGACATTAAGGTAGGGACACATCTGAATTTTATACCAAAGTACTTACTGCAAACTAATGGAAACACGTTAGGTTAACTTCCCACATGATTATGAGTAGTTTGAAAGTTGTTTCATGGCTGTACACATCAACACAAAAAAGTTGTTATCTCAGTGAATGCAATGCTTAGACAATACAAATAGTATACATTTCAATTTTACACCAAAGTACTTACTGCAAACCTAATGGAAACAACTTAGGTTAACTTCCCACATGATTCTGAGATGTCTGAAAGTTGTTTCATACCTGTGCACATCAAGACAAAAAAGTTGTTTTCTCAGTGCATGCAATGCTTTTACAATACAAATAGTATACATTTCAATTTTACACCAAAGCACTTACTGCAAACCTAATGGAAACACCTTAGGTTAACTTTCCACATGAATATGAGTAGTTTGAAAGTTGTTTCATGGCTGTACACATCAACACAAAAAAGTTGTTATCTCAGTGCATGCAATGCTTAGACAATACAAATAGTATACATTTCAATTTTACACCAAAGCACTTACTGCAAACCTAATGGAAACACTTTAGGTTAACTTCCCACATGATTCTGAGATGTCTGAAAGTTGTTTCATACCTGTGCACATAAAGACAAAAAAGTTGATTTCACAGAGAATAGAATGCTTTGACATAAAAGTAGTATACATTTCAATTGTACTCAAAAGTCCTGACTGCAAACCTAATGCAAACACATTTGGTTAACTTCCCACATGAGTATGACTAGGATAAAGTTGTTTCATCCCTCAGTTCATCAAGACAAAAAAGTTACTTTCTCAGTACTACTATGCTCTGACATTAAGGTAGTATACATCTCAATTTTACACCAAAGTGCTTACTGCAAACTAATTGAAACACCTTAGGTTAACTTCCCACATGATTATGAGTAGTTTGAAAGTTGTTTCATGGCTGTACACATCAACACAAAAAAGTTGTTATCTCAGTGAATGCAATGCTTAGACAATACAAATAGTATACATTTCAATTTTACACCAAAGTACTTACTGCAAACCTAATGGAAACAACTTAGATTAACTTCCCACATGATTCTGAGATGTCAGAAAGTTGTTTCATACCTGTGCACATCAAGACAAAAAAGTTGTTTTCTCAGTGCATGCAATGCTTTTACAATACAAATAGTATACATTTCAATTTTACACCAAAGCACTTACTGCAAACCTAATGGAAACACTTTAGGTTAACTTCCCACATGATTCAGAGATGTCTGAAAGTTGTTTCATACCTGTGCACATAAAGACAAAAAAGTTGATTTCACAGACAATAGAATGCTTTGACATAAAAGTAGTATACATTTCAATTGTACTCAAAAGTCCTGACTGCAAACCTAATGCAAACACATTTGGTTAACTTCCCACATGAGTATGACTAGGTTTAAAGTTGTTTCATGCCTCAGTTCATCAAGACAAAAAAGTTACTTTCTCAGTACTACTATGCTCTGACATTAAGGTAGGACACATCTGAATTTTATACCAAAGTACTTACTGCAAACTAATGGAAACACCTTAGGTTAACTTCCCACATGATTATGAGTAGTTTGAAAGTTGTTTCATGGCTGTACACAACAACACAAAAAAGTTGTTATCTCAGTGAATGCAATGCTTAGACAATACAAATAGTATACATTTCAATTTTACACTAAAGCTCTTCCTGCAAACCTAATGGAAACAACTTAGATTAACTTCCCACATAATTCTGAGATGTCTGAAAGTTGCTTCATACCTGTGCACATAAAGACAAAAAAGTTGATTTCACAGACAATAGAATGCTTTGACATAAAAGTAGTATACATTTCAATTGTACTCAAAAGTCCTGACTGCAAACCTAATGCAAACACATTTGGTTAACTTCCCACATGAGTATGACTAGGTTTAAAGTTGTTTCATGCCTCAGTTCATCAAGACAAAAAAGTTACTTTCTCAGTACTACTATGCTCTGACATTAAGGTAGTATACATCTCAATTTTACAACAAAGTGCTTACAGCAAACTAATGGAAACACCTTAGGATAACTTCCCACATGATTATGAGTAGTTTGAAAGTTGTTTCATGGCTGTACACATCAACACAAAAAAGTTGTTATCTCAGTGAATGCAATGCTTAGAGAATACAAATAGTATACATTTCAATTTTACACCAAAGTACTTACTGCAAACCTGATGGAAACAACTTAGATTAACTTCCCACATGATTCTGAGATGTCTGAAAGTTGTTTCATACCTGTGTACATCAAGACAAAAAAGTTTTTTCTCAGTGCATGCAATGCTTTTACAATACAAATAGTATACATTTCAATTTTACACCAAAGCACTTACTGCAAACCTAATGGAAACACCTTAGGTTAACTTCCCACATGATTATGAGTAGTTTGAAAGTTGTTTCATGGCTGTACACATCAACACAAAAAAGTTGTTATCTCAGTGCATGCAATGCTTAGACAATACAAATAGTATACATTTCTATTTTACACCAAAGCACTTACTGCAAACCTAATGGAAACACTTTAGGTTAACTTCCCACATGAGTATGACTAGGTTTAAGGTTGTTTCATGCCTCAGTTCATCAAGACAAAAAAGTTACTTTCTCAGTACTACTATGATCTGACATTAAGGTAGGACACATCTGAATTTTATACCAAAGTACTTACTGCAAACTAATTGAAACACCTTAGGTTAACATCCCACATGATTGTGAGTAGTTTGAAAGTTGTTTCATGGCTGTACACATCAACACAAAAAAGTTGTTATCTCAGTGAATGCAATGCTTAGACAATACAAATAGTATACATTTCAATTTTACACCAAAGTACTTACTGCAAACCTAATGGAAACAACTTAGATTAACTTCCCACATGATTCTGAGATGTCTCAAAGTTGTTTCATACCTGTGCACATCAAGACAAAAAATTTGTTTTCTCAGTGCATGCAATGCTTTTACAATACAAATAGTATACATTTCAATTTTACACCAAAGCACTTACTGCAAAACTAATGGAAACACCTTAGGTTAACTTTCTACATGATTATGAGTAGTTTGAAAGTTGTTTCATGGCTGTACACATCAACACAAAAAAGTTGTTATCTCAGTGCATGCAATGCTTAGACAATACAAATAGTATACATTTCAATTTTACACCAAAGCACTTACTGCAAACCTAATGGAAACACTTTAGGTTAACTTCCCACATGATTCTGAGATGTCTGAAAGTTCTTTCATACCTGTGCACATAAAGACAAAAAAGTTGATTTCACAGAGAATAGAATGCTTTGACATAAAAGTAGTATACATTTCAATTGTACTCAAAAGTCCTGACTGCAAACCTAATGCAAACACATTTGGTTAACTTCCCACATGAGTATGACTAGGTTTAAAGTTGTTTCATCCCTCAGTTCATCAAGACAAAAAAGTTACTTTCTCAGTACTACTATGCTCTGACATTAAGGTAGTATACATCTCAATTTTACACCAAAGTGCTTACTGCAAACTAATTGAAACACCTTAGGTTAACTTCCCACATGATTATGAGTAGTTTGGAAGTTGTTTCATGGCTGTACACATCAAGACAAAAAAGTTGTTATCTCAGTGAATGCAATGCTTAGACAATACAAATAGTATACATTTCAATTTTACACCAAAGCTCTTCCTGCAAACCTAATGGAAACAACTTAGATTAACTTCCCACATAATTCTGAGATGTCTGAAAGTTGTTTCATACCTGTGCACATAAAGACAAAAAAGTTGATTTCACAGACAATAGAATGCTTTCACATAAAAGTAGTATACATTTCAATTGTACTCAAAAGTCCTGACTGCAAACCTAATGCAAACACATTTGGTTAACTTCCCACATGAGTATGACTAGGTTTAAAGTTGTTTCATGCCTCAGTTCATCAAGACAAAAAAGTTACTTTCTCAGTACTACTATGTCTGACATTAAGGTAGGACACATCTGAATTTTATACCAAAGTACTTACTGCAAACTAATGGAAACACGTTAGGTTAACTTCCCACATGATTATGAGTAGTTTGAAAGTTGTTTCATGGCTGTACACATCAACACAAAAAAGTTGTTATCTCAGTGAATGCAATGCTTAGACAATACAAATAGTATACATTTCAATTTTACACCAAAGTACTTACTGCAAACCTAATGGAAACAACTTAGGTTAACTTCCCACATGATTCTGAGATGTCTGAAAGTTGTTTCATACCTGTGCACATCAAGACAAAAAAGTTGTTTTCTCAGTGCATGCAATGCTTTTACAATACAAATAGTATACATTTCAATTTTACACCAAAGCACTTACTGCAAACCTAATGGAAACACCTTAGGTTAACTTTCCACATGAATATGAGTAGTTTGAAAGTTGTTTCATGGCTGTACACATCAACACAAAAAAGTTGTTATCTCAGTGCATGCAATGCTTAGACAATACAAATAGTATACATTTCAATTTTACACCAAAGCACTTACTGCAAACCTAATGGAAACACTTTAGGTTAACTTCCCACATGATTCTGAGATGTCTGAAAGTTGTTTCATACCTGTGCACATAAAGACAAAAAAGTTGATTTCACAGAGAATAGAATGCTTTGACATAAAAGTAGTATACATTTCAATTGTACTCAAAAGTCCTGACTGCAAACCTAATGCAAACACATTTGGTTAACTTCCCACATGAGTATGACTAGGATAAAGTTGTTTCATCCCTCAGTTCATCAAGACAAAAAAGTTACTTTCTCAGTACTACTATGCTCTGACATTAAGGTAGTATACATCTCAATTTTACACCAAAGTGCTTACTGCAAACTAATTGAAACACCTTAGGTTAACTTCCCACATGATTATGAGTAGTTTGAAAGTTGTTTCATGGCTGTACACATCAACACAAAAAAGTTGTTATCTCAGTGAATGCAATGCTTAGACAATACAAATAGTATACATTTCAATTTTACACCAAAGTACTTACTGCAAACCTAATGGAAACAACTTAGATTAACTTCCCACATGATTCTGAGATGTCAGAAAGTTGTTTCATACCTGTGCACATCAAGACAAAAAAGTTGTTTTCTCAGTGCATGCAATGCTTTTACAATACAAATAGTATACATTTCAATTTTACACCAAAGCACTTACTGCAAACCTAATGGAAACACTTTAGGTTAACTTCCCACATGATTCAGAGATGTCTGAAAGTTGTTTCATACCTGTGCACATAAAGACAAAAAAGTTGATTTCACAGACAATAGAATGCTTTGACATAAAAGTAGTATACATTTCAATTGTACTCAAAAGTCCTGACTGCAAACCTAATGCAAACACATTTGGTTAACTTCCCACATGAGTATGACTAGGTTTAAAGTTGTTTCATGCCTCAGTTCATCAAGACAAAAAAGTTACTTTCTCAGTACTACTATGCTCTGACATTAAGGTAGGACACATCTGAATTTTATACCAAAGTACTTACTGCAAACTAATGGAAACACCTTAGGTTAACTTCCCACATGATTATGAGTAGTTTGAAAGTTGTTTCATGGCTGTACACATCAACACAAAAAAGTTGTTATCTCAGTGAATGCAATGCTTAGACAATACAAATAGTATACATTTCAATTTTACACCAAAGCTCTTCCTGCAAACCTAATGGAAACAACTTAGATTAACTTCCCACATAATTCTGAGATGTCTGAAAGTTGTTTCATACCTGTGCACATAAAGACAAAAAAGTTGATTTCACAGACAATAGAATGCTTTCACATAAAAGTAGTATACATTTCAATTGTACTCAAAAGTCCTGACTGCAAACCTAATGCAAACACATTTGGTTAACTTCCCACATGAGTATGAGTAGTTTGAAGGTTGTTTCATGGCTGTACACATCAACACAAAAAAGTTGTTATCTCAGTGCATGCAATGCTTAGACAATACAAATAGTATACATTTCTATTTTACACCAAAGCACTTACTGCAAACCTAATGGAAACACTTTAGGTTAACTTCCCACATGAGTATGACTAGGTTTAAGGTTGTTTCATGCCTCAGGTCATCAAGACAAAAAAGTTACTTTCTCAGTACTACTATGATCTGACATTAAGGTAGGACACATCTGAATTTTATACCAAAGTACTTACTGCAAACTAATTGAAACACCTTAGGTTAACATCCCACATGATTATGAGTAGTTTGAAAGTTGTTTCATGGCTGTACACATCAACACAAAAAAGTTGTTATCTCAGTGAATGCAATGCTTAGACAATACAAATAGTATACATTTCAATTTTACACCAAAGTATTTACTGCAAACCTAATGGAAACAACTTAGATTAACTTCCCACATGATTCTGAGATGTCTCAAAGTTGTTTCATACCTGTGCACATCAAGACAAAAAAGTTGTTTTCTCAGTGCATGCAATGCTTTTACAATACAAATAGTATACATTTCAATTTTACACCAAAGCACTTACTGCAAATCTAATGGAAACACCTTAGGTTAACTTTCTACATGATTATGAGTAGTTTGAAAGTTGTTTCATGGCTGTACACATCAACACAAAAAAGTTGTTATCTCAGTGCATGCAATGCTTAGACAATACAAATAGTATACATTTCAATTTTACACCAAAGCACTTACTGCAAACCTAATGGAAACACTTTAGGTTAACTTCCCACATGATTCTGAGATGTCTGAAAGTTGTTTCATACCTGTGCACATAAAGACAAAAAAGTTGATTTCACAGAGAATAGAATGCTTTGACATAAAAGTAGTATACATTTCAATTGTACTCAAAAGTCCTGACTGCAAACCTAATGCAAACACATTTGGTTAACTTCCCACATGAGTATGACTAGGTTTAAAGTTGTTTCATCCCTCAGTTCATCAAGACAAAAAAGTTACTTTCTCAGTACTACTATGCTCTGACATTAAGGTAGTATACATCTCAATTTTACACCAAAGTGCTTACTGCAAACTAATTGAAACACCTTAGGTTAACTTCCCACATGATTATGAGTAGTTTGAAAGTTGTTTCATGGCTGTACACATCAACACAAAAAAGTTGTTATCTCAGTGAATGCAATGCTTAGACAATACAAATAGTATACATTTCAATTTTACACCAAAGCTCTTCCTGCAAACCTAATGGAAACAACTTAGATTAACTTCCCACATAATTCTGAGATGTCTGAAAGTTGTTTCATACCTGTGCACATCAAGACAAAAAAGTTGTTTTCTCAGTGCATGCAATGCTTTTACAATACAAATAGTATACATTTCAATTTTACACCAAAGCACTTACTGCAAACCTAATGGAAACACCTTAGGTTAACTTTCCACATGATTATGAGTAGTTTGAAAGTTGTTTCATGGCTGTACACATCAACACAAAAAAGTTGTTATCTCAGAGCATGCAATGCTTAGACAATACAAATAGTATACATTTCAATTTTACACCAAAGCACTTACTGCAAACCTAATGGAAACACTTTAGGTTAACTTCCCACATGATTCTGAGATGTCTGAAAGTTGTTTCATACCTGTGCACATAAAGACAAAAAAGTTGATTTCACAGAGAATAGAATGCTTTGACATAAAAGTAGTATACATTTCAATTGTACTCAAAAGTCCTGACTGCAAACCTAATGCAAACACATTTGGTTAACTTCCCACATGAGTATGACTAGGATAAAGTTGTTTCATCCCTCAGTTCATCAAGACAAAAAAGTTACTTTCTCAGTACTACTATGCTCTGACATTAAGGTAGTATACATCTCAATTTTACACCAAAGTGCTTACTGCAAACTAATTGAAACACCTTAGGTTAACTTCCCACATGATTATGAGTAGTTTGAAAGTTGTTTCATGGCTGTACACATCAACACAAAAAAGTTGTTATCTCAGTGAATGCAATGCTTAGACAATACAAATAGTATACATTTCAATTTTACACCAAAGTACTTACTGCAAACCTAATGGAAACAACTTAGATTAACTTCCCACATGATTCTGAGATGTCAGAAAGTTGTTTCATACCTGTGCACATCAAGACAAAAAAGTTGTTTTCTCAGTGCATGCAATGCTTTTACAATACAAATAGTATACATTTCAATTTTACACCAAAGCACTTACTGCAAACCTAATGGAAACACTTTAGGTTAACTTCCCACATGATTCAGAGATGTCTGAAAGTTGTTTCATACCTGTGCACATAAAGACAAAAAAGTTGATTTCACAGACAATAGAATGCTTTGACATAAAAGTAGTATACATTTCAATTGTACTCAAAAGTCCTGACTGCAAACCTAATGCAAACACATTTGGTTAACTTCCCACATGAGTATGACTAGGTTTAAAGTTGTTTCATGCCTCAGTTCATCAAGACAAAAAAGTTACTTTCTCAGTACTACTATGCTCTGACATTAAGGTAGGACACATCTGAATTTTATACCAAAGTACTTACTGCAAACTAATGGAAACACCTTAGGTTAACTTCCCACATGATTATGAGTAGTTTGAAAGTTGTTTCATGGCTGTACACATCAACACAAAAAAGTTGTTATCTCAGTGAATGCAATGCTTAGACAATACAAATAGTATACATTTCAATTTTACACCAAAGCTCTTCCTGCAAACCTAATGGAAACAACTTAGATTAACTTCCCACATAATTCTGAGATGTCTGAAAGTTGTTTCATACCTGTGCACATAAAGACAAAAAAGTTGATTTCACAGACAATAGAATGCTTTCACATAAAAGTAGTATACATTTCAATTGTACTCAAAAGTCCTGACTGCAAACCTAATGCAAACACATTTGGTTAACTTCCCACATGAGTATGAGTAGTTTGAAGGTTGTTTCATGGCTGTACACATCAACACAAAAAAGTTGTTATCTCAGTGCATGCAATGCTTAGACAATACAAATAGTATACATTTCTATTTTACACCAAAGCACTTACTGCAAACCTAATGGAAACACTTTAGGTTAACTTCCCACATGAGTATGACTAGGTTTAAGGTTGTTTCATGCCTCAGGTCATCAAGACAAAAAAGTTACTTTCTCAGTACTACTATGATCTGACATTAAGGTAGGACACATCTGAATTTTATACCAAAGTACTTACTGCAAACTAATTGAAACACCTTAGGTTAACATCCCACATGATTATGAGTAGTTTGAAAGTTGTTTCATGGCTGTACACATCAACACAAAAAAGTTGTTATCTCAGTGAATGCAATGCTTAGACAATACAAATAGTATACATTTCAATTTTACACCAAAGTATTTACTGCAAACCTAATGGAAACAACTTAGATTAACTTCCCACATGATTCTGAGATGTCTCAAAGTTGTTTCATACCTGTGCACATCAAGACAAAAAAGTTGTTTTCTCAGTGCATGCAATGCTTTTACAATACAAATAGTATACATTTCAATTTTACACCAAAGCACTTACTGCAAATCTAATGGAAACACCTTAGGTTAACTTTCTACATGATTATGAGTAGTTTGAAAGTTGTTTCATGGCTGTACACATCAACACAAAAAAGTTGTTATCTCAGTGCATGCAATGCTTAGACAATACAAATAGTATACATTTCAATTTTACACCAAAGCACTTACTGCAAACCTAATGGAAACACTTTAGGTTAACTTCCCACATGATTCTGAGATGTCTGAAAGTTGTTTCATACCTGTGCACATAAAGACAAAAAAGTTGATTTCACAGAGAATAGAATGCTTTGACATAAAAGTAGTATACATTTCAATTGTACTCAAAAGTCCTGACTGCAAACCTAATGCAAACACATTTGGTTAACTTCCCACATGAGTATGACTAGGTTTAAAGTTGTTTCATCCCTCAGTTCATCAAGACAAAAAAGTTACTTTCTCAGTACTACTATGCTCTGACATTAAGGTAGTATACATCTCAATTTTACACCAAAGTGCTTACTGCAAACTAATTGAAACACCTTAGGTTAACTTCCCACATGATTATGAGTAGTTTGAAAGTTGTTTCATGGCTGTACACATCAACACAAAAAAGTTGTTATCTCAGTGAATGCAATGCTTAGACAATACAAATAGTATACATTTCAATTTTACACCAAAGCTCTTCCTGCAAACCTAATGGAAACAACTTAGATTAACTTCCCACATAATTCTGAGATGTCTGAAAGTTGTTTCATACCTGTGCACATCAAGACAAAAAAGTTGTTTTCTCAGTGCATGCAATGCTTTTACAATACAAATAGTATACATTTCAATTTTACACCAAAGCACTTACTGCAAACCTAATGGAAACACCTTAGGTTAACTTTCCACATGATTATGAGTAGTTTGAAAGTTGTTTCATGGCTGTACACATCAACACAAAAAAGTTGTTATCTCAGAGCATGCAATGCTTAGACAATACAAATAGTATACATTTCAATTTTACACCAAAGCACTTACTGCAAACCTAATGGAAACACTTTAGGTTAACTTCCCACATGATTCTGAGATGTCTGAAAGTTGTTTCATACCTGTGCACATAAAGACAAAAAAGTTGATTTCACAGAGAATAGAATGCTTTGACATAAAAGTAGTATACATTTCAATTGTACTCAAAAGTCCTGACTGCAAACCTAATGCAAACACATTTGGTTAACTTCCCACATGAGTATGACTAGGATAAAGTTGTTTCATCCCTCAGTTCATCAAGACAAAAAAGTTACTTTCTCAGTACTACTATGCTCTGACATTAAGGTAGTATACATCTCAATTTTACACCAAAGTGCTTACTGCAAACTAATTGAAACACCTTAGGTTAACTTCCCACATGATTATGAGTAGTTTGAAAGTTGTTTCATGGCTGTACACATCAACACAAAAAAGTTGTTATCTCAGTGAATGCAATGCTTAGACAATACAAATAGTATACATTTCAATTTTACACCAAAGTACTTACTGCAAACCTAATGGAAACAACTTAGATTAACTTCCCACATGATTCTGAGATGTCAGAAAGTTGTTTCATACCTGTGCACATCAAGACAAAAAAGTTGTTTTCTCAGTGCATGCAATGCTTTTACAATACAAATAGTATACATTTCAATTTTACACCAAAGCACTTACTGCAAACCTAATGGAAACACTTTAGGTTAACTTCCCACATGATTCAGAGATGTCTGAAAGTTGTTTCATACCTGTGCACATAAAGACAAAAAAGTTGATTTCACAGACAATAGAATGCTTTGACATAAAAGTAGTATACATTTCAATTGTACTCAAAAGTCCTGACTGCAAACCTAATGCAAACACATTTGGTTAACTTCCCACATGAGTATGACTAGGTTTAAAGTTGTTTCATGCCTCAGTTCATCAAGACAAAAAAGTTACTTTCTCAGTACTACTATGCTCTGACATTAAGGTAGGACACATCTGAATTTTATACCAAAGTACTTACTGCAAACTAATGGAAACACCTTAGGTTAACTTCCCACATGATTATGAGTAGTTTGAAAGTTGTTTCATGGCTGTACACATCAACACAAAAAAGTTGTTATCTCAGTGAATGCAATGCTTAGACAATACAAATAGTATACATTTCAATTTTACACCAAAGCTCTTCCTGCAAACCTAATGGAAACAACTTAGATTAACTTCCCACATAATTCTGAGATGTCTGAAAGTTGTTTCATACCTGTGCACATAAAGACAAAAAAGTTGATTTCACAGACAATAGAATGCTTTCACATAAAAGTAGTATACATTTCAATTGTACTCAAAAGTCCTGACTGCAAACCTAATGCAAACACATTTGGTTAACTTCCCACATGAGTATGAGTAGTTTGAAGGTTGTTTCATGGCTGTACACATCAACACAAAAAAGTTGTTATCTCAGTGCATGCAATGCTTAGACAATACAAATAGTATACATTTCTATTTTACACCAAAGCACTTACTGCAAACCTAATGGAAACACTTTAGGTTAACTTCCCACATGAGTATGACTAGGTTTAAGGTTGTTTCATGCCTCAGGTCATCAAGACAAAAAAGTTACTTTCTCAGTACTACTATGATCTGACATTAAGGTAGGACACATCTGAATTTTATACCAAAGTACTTACTGCAAACTAATTGAAACACCTTAGGTTAACATCCCACATGATTATGAGTAGTTTGAAAGTTGTTTCATGGCTGTACACATCAACACAAAAAAGTTGTTATCTCAGTGAATGCAATGCTTAGACAATACAAATAGTATACATTTCAATTTTACACCAAAGTATTTACTGCAAACCTAATGGAAACAACTTAGATTAACTTCCCACATGATTCTGAGATGTCTCAAAGTTGTTTCATACCTGTGCACATCAAGACAAAAAAGTTGTTTTCTCAGTGCATGCAATGCTTTTACAATACAAATAGTATACATTTCAATTTTACACCAAAGCACTTACTGCAAATCTAATGGAAACACCTTAGGTTAACTTTCTACATGATTATGAGTAGTTTGAAAGTTGTTTCATGGCTGTACACATCAACACAAAAAAGTTGTTATCTCAGTGCATGCAATGCTTAGACAATACAAATAGTATACATTTCAATTTTACACCAAAGCACTTACTGCAAACCTAATGGAAACACTTTAGGTTAACTTCCCACATGATTCTGAGATGTCTGAAAGTTGTTTCATACCTGTGCACATAAAGACAAAAAAGTTGATTTCACAGAGAATAGAATGCTTTGACATAAAAGTAGTATACATTTCAATTGTACTCAAAAGTCCTGACTGCAAACCTAATGCAAACACATTTGGTTAACTTCCCACATGAGTATGACTAGGTTTAAAGTTGTTTCATGCCTCAGTTCATCAAGACAAAAAAGTTACTTTCTCAGTACTACTATGTCTGACATTAAGGTAGGACACATCTGAATTTTATACCAAAGTACTTACTGCAAACTAATGGAAACACGTTAGGTTAACTTCCCACATGATTATGAGTAGTTTGAAAGTTGTTTCATGGCTGTACACATCAACACAAAAAAGTTGTTATCTCAGTGAATGCAATGCTTAGACAATACAAATAGTATACATTTCAATTTTACACCAAAGTACTTACTGCAAACCTAATGGAAACAACTTAGGTTAACTTCCCACATGATTCTGAGATGTCTGAAAGTTGTTTCATACCTGTGCACATCAAGACAAAAAAGTTGTTTTCTCAGTGCATGCAATGCTTTTACAATACAAATAGTATACATTTCAATTTTACACCAAAGCACTTACTGCAAACCTAATGGAAACACCTTAGGTTAACTTTCCACATGATTATGAGTAGTTTGAAAGTTGTTTCATGGCTGTACACATCAACACAAAAAAGTTGTTATCTCAGAGCATGCAATGCTTAGACAATACAAATAGTATACATTTCAATTTTACACCAAAGTACTTACTGCAAACCTAATGGAAACAACTTAGATTAACTTCCCACATGATTCTGAGATGTCTCAAAGTTGTTTCATACCTGTGCACATCAAGACAAAAAAGTTGTTTTCTCAGTGCATGCAATGCTTTTACAATACAAATAGTATACATTTCAATTTTACACCAAAGCACTTACTGCAAATCTAATGGAAACACCTTAGGTTAACTTTCTACATGATTATGAGTAGTTTGAAAGTTGTTTCATGGCTGTACACATCAACACAAAAAAGTTGTTATCTCAGTGCATGCAATGCTTAGACAATACAAATAGTATACATTTCAATTTTACACCAAAGCACTTACTGCAAACCTAATGGAAACACTTTAGGTTAACTTCCCACATGATTCAGAGATGTCTGAAAGTTGTTTCATACCTGTGCACATAAAGACAAAAAAGTTGATTTCACAGACAATAGAATGCTTTGACATAAAAGTAGTATACATTTCAATTGTACTCAAAAGTCCTGACTGCAAACCTAATGCAAACACATTTGGTTAACTTCCCACATGAGTATGACTAGGTTTAAAGTTGTTTCATGCCTCAGTTCATCAAGACAAAAAAGTTACTTTCTCAGTACTACTATGCTCTGACATTAAGGTAGGACACATCTGAATTTTATACCAAAGTACTTACTGCAAACTAATGGAAACACCTTAGGTTAACTTCCCACATGATTATGAGTAGTTTGAAAGTTGTTTCATGGCTGTACACATCAACACAAAAAAGTTGTTATCTCAGTGAATGCAATGCTTAGACAATACAAATAGTATACATTTCAATTTTACACCAAAGCTCTTCCTGCAAACCTAATGGAAACAACTTAGATTAACTTCCCACATAATTCTGAGATGTCTGAAAGTTGTTTCATACCTGTGCACATAAAGACAAAAAAGTTGATTTCACAGACAATAGAATGCTTTCACATAAAAGTAGTATACATTTCAATTGTACTCAAAAGTCCTGACTGCAAACCTAATGCAAACACATTTGGTTAACTTCCCACATGAGTATGAGTAGTTTGAAGGTTGTTTCATGGCTGTACACATCAACACAAAAAAGTTGTTATCTCAGTGCATGCAATGCTTAGACAATACAAATAGTATACATTTCTATTTTACACCAAAGCACTTACTGCAAACCTAATGGAAACACTTTAGGTTAACTTCCCACATGAGTATGACTAGGTTTAAGGTTGTTTCATGCCTCAGGTCATCAAGACAAAAAAGTTACTTTCTCAGTACTACTATGATCTGACATTAAGGTAGGACACATCTGAATTTTATACCAAAGTACTTACTGCAAACTAATTGAAACACCTTAGGTTAACATCCCACATGATTATGAGTAGTTTGAAAGTTGTTTCATGGCTGTACACATCAACACAAAAAAGTTGTTATCTCAGTGAATGCAATGCTTAGACAATACAAATAGTATACATTTCAATTTTACACCAAAGTATTTACTGCAAACCTAATGGAAACAACTTAGATTAACTTCCCACATGATTCTGAGATGTCTCAAAGTTGTTTCATACCTGTGCACATCAAGACAAAAAAGTTGTTTTCTCAGTGCATGCAATGCTTTTACAATACAAATAGTATACATTTCAATTTTACACCAAAGCACTTACTGCAAATCTAATGGAAACACCTTAGGTTAACTTTCTACATGATTATGAGTAGTTTGAAAGTTGTTTCATGGCTGTACACATCAACACAAAAAAGTTGTTATCTCAGTGCATGCAATGCTTAGACAATACAAATAGTATACATTTCAATTTTACACCAAAGCACTTACTGCAAACCTAATGGAAACACTTTAGGTTAACTTCCCACATGATTCTGAGATGTCTGAAAGTTGTTTCATACCTGTGCACATAAAGACAAAAAAGTTGATTTCACAGAGAATAGAATGCTTTGACATAAAAGTAGTATACATTTCAATTGTACTCAAAAGTCCTGACTGCAAACCTAATGCAAACACATTTGGTTAACTTCCCACATGAGTATGACTAGGTTTAAAGTTGTTTCATCCCTCAGTTCATCAAGACAAAAAAGTTACTTTCTCAGTACTACTATGCTCTGACATTAAGGTAGTATACATCTCAATTTTACACCAAAGTGCTTACTGCAAACTAATTGAAACACCTTAGGTTAACTTCCCGCATGATTATGAGTAGTTTGAAAGTTGTTTCATGGCTGTACACATCAACACAAAAAAGTTGTTATCTCAGTGAATGCAATGCTTAGACAATACAAATAGTATACATTTCAATTTTACACCAAAGTACTTACTGCAAACCTAATGGAAACAACTTAGATTAACTTCCCACATGATTCTGAGATGTCAGAAAGTTGTTTCATACCTGTGCACATCAAGACAAAAAAGTTGTTTTCTCAGTGCATGCAATGCTTTTACAATACAAATAGTATACATTTCAATTTTACACCAAAGCACTTACTGCAAACCTAATGGAAAAACCTTAGGTTAACTTTCCACATGATTATCAGTAGTTTGAAAGTTGTTTCATGGCTGTACACATCAACACAAAAAAGTTGTTATCTCATTGCATGCAATGCTTAGACAATACAAATAGTATACATTTCAATTTTACACCAAAGCACTTACTGCAAACCTAATGGAAACACTTTAGGTTAACTTCCCACATGATTCAGAGATGTCTGAAAGTTGTTTCATACCTGTGCACATAAAGACAAAAAAGTTGATTTCACAGACAATAGAATGCTTTGACATAAAAGTAGTATACATTTCAATTGTACTCAAAAGTCCTGACTGCAAACCTAATGCAAACACATTTGGTTAACTTCCCACATGAGTATGACTAGGTTTAAAGTTGTTTCATGCCTCAGTTCATCAAGACAAAAAAGTTACTTTCTCAGTACTACTATGCTCTGACATTAAGGTAGGACACATCTGAATTTTATACCAAAGTACTTACTGCAAACTAATGGAAACACCTTAGGTTAACTTCCCACATGATTATGAGTAGTTTGAAAGTTGTTTCATGGCTGTACACATCAACACAAAAAAGTTGTTATCTCAGTGAATGCAATGCTTAGACAATACAAATAGTATACATTTCAATTTTACACCAAAGCTCTTCCTGCAAACCTAATGGAAACAACTTAGATTAACTTCCCACATAATTCTGAGATGTCTGAAAGTTGTTTCATACCTGTGCACATAAAGACAAAAAAGTTGATTTCACAGACAATAGAATGCTTTCACATAAAAGTAGTATACATTTCAATTGTACTCAAAAGTCCTGACTGCAAACCTAATGCAAACACATTTGGTTAACTTCCCACATGAGTATGAGTAGTTTGAAGGTTGTTTCATGGCTGTACACATCAACACAAAAAAGTTGTTATCTCAGTGCATGCAATGCTTAGACAATACAAATAGTATACATTTCTATTTTACACCAAAGCACTTACTGCAAACCTAATGGAAACACTTTAGGTTAACTTCCCACATGAGTATGACTAGGTTTAAGGTTGTTTCATGCCTCAGGTCATCAAGACAAAAAAGTTACTTTCTCAGTACTACTATGATCTGACATTAAGGTAGGACACATCTGAATTTTATACCAAAGTACTTACTGCAAACTAATTGAAACACCTTAGGTTAACATCCCACATGATTATGAGTAGTTTGAAAGTTGTTTCATGGCTGTACACATCAACACAAAAAAGTTGTTATCTCAGTGAATGCAATGCTTAGACAATACAAATAGTATACATTTCAATTTTACACCAAAGTATTTACTGCAAACCTAATGGAAACAACTTAGATTAACTTCCCACATGATTCTGAGATGTCTCAAAGTTGTTTCATACCTGTGCACATCAAGACAAAAAAGTTGTTTTCTCAGTGCATGCAATGCTTTTACAATACAAATAGTATACATTTCAATTTTACACCAAAGCACTTACTGCAAATCTAATGGAAACACCTTAGGTTAACTTTCTACATGATTATGAGTAGTTTGAAAGTTGTTTCATGGCTGTACACATCAACACAAAAAAGTTGTTATCTCAGTGCATGCAATGCTTAGACAATACAAATAGTATACATTTCAATTTTACACCAAAGCACTTACTGCAAACCTAATGGAAACACTTTAGGTTAACTTCCCACATGATTCTGAGATGTCTGAAAGTTGTTTCATACCTGTGCACATAAAGACAAAAAAGTTGATTTCACAGAGAATAGAATGCTTTGACATAAAAGTAGTATACATTTCAATTGTACTCAAAAGTCCTGACTGCAAACCTAATGCAAACACATTTGGTTAACTTCCCACATGAGTATGACTAGGTTTAAAGTTGTTTCATCCCTCAGTTCATCAAGACAAAAAAGTTACTTTCTCAGTACTACTATGCTCTGACATTAAGGTAGTATACATCTCAATTTTACACCAAAGTGCTTACTGCAAACTAATTGAAACACCTTAGGTTAACTTCCCGCATGATTATGAGTAGTTTGAAAGTTGTTTCATGGCTGTACACATCAACACAAAAAAGTTGTTATCTCAGTGAATGCAATGCTTAGACAATACAAATAGTATACATTTCAATTTTACACCAAAGTACTTACTGCAAACCTAATGGAAACAACTTAGATTAACTTCCCACATGATTCTGAGATGTCAGAAAGTTGTTTCATACCTGTGCACATCAAGACAAAAAAGTTGTTTTCTCAGTGCATGCAATGCTTTTACAATACAAATAGTATACATTTCAATTTTACACCAAAGCACTTACTGCAAACCTAATGGAAAAACCTTAGGTTAACTTTCCACATGATTATCAGTAGTTTGAAAGTTGTTTCATGGCTGTACACATCAACACAAAAAAGTTGTTATCTCATTGCATGCAATGCTTAGACAATACAAATAGTATACATTTCAATTTTACACCAAAGCACTTACTGCAAACCTAATGGAAACACTTTAGGTTAACTTCCCACATGATTCAGAGATGTCTGAAAGTTGTTTCATACCTGTGCACATAAAGACAAAAAAGTTGATTTCACAGACAACAGAATGCTTTGACATAAAAGTAGTATACATTTCAATTGTACTCAAAAGTCCTGACTGCAAACCTAATGCAAACACATTTGGTTAACTTCCCACATGAGTATGACTAGGTTTAAAGTTGTTTCATGCCTCAGTTCATCAAGACAAAAAAGTTACTTTCTCAGTACTACTATGCTCTGACATTAAGGTAGGACACATCTGAATTTTATACCAAAGTACTTACTGCAAACTAATGGAAACACCTTAGGTTAACTTCCCACATGATTATGAGTAGTTTGAAAGTTGTTTCATGGCTGTACACATCAACACAAAAAAGTTGTTATCTCAGTGAATGCAATGCTTAGACAATACAAATAGTATACATTTCAATTTTACACCAAAGCTCTTCCTGCAAACCTAATGGAAACAACTTAGATTAACTTCCCACATAATTCTGAGATGTCTGAAAGTTGTTTCATACCTGTGCACATAAAGACAAAAAAGTTGATTTCACAGACAATAGAATGCTTTCACATAAAAGTAGTATACATTTCAATTGTACTCAAAAGTCCTGACTGCAAACCTAATGCAAACACATTTGGTTAACTTCCCACATGAGTATGACTAGGTTTAAAGTTGTTTCATGCCTCAGTTCATCAAGACAAAAAAGTTACTTTCTCAGTACTACTATGTCTGACATTAAGGTAGGACACATCTGAATTTTATACCAAAGTACTTACTGCAAACTAATGGAAACACGTTAGGTTAACTTCCCACATGATTATGAGTAGTTTGAAAGTTGTTTCATGGCTGTACACATCAACACAAAAAAGTTGTTATCTCAGTGAATGCAATGCTTAGACAATACAAATAGTATACATTTCAATTTTACACCAAAGTACTTACTGCAAACCTAATGGAAACAACTTAGGTTAACTTCCCACATGATTCTGAGATGTCTGAAAGTTGTTTCATACCTGTGCACATCAAGACAAAAAAGTTGTTTTCTCAGTGCATGCAATGCTTTTACAATACAAATAGTATACATTTCAATTTTACACCAAAGCACTTACTGCAAACCTAATGGAAACACCTTAGGTTAACTTTCCACATGATTATGAGTAGTTTGAAAGTTGTTTCATGGCTGTACACATCAACACAAAAAAGTTGTTATCTCAGAGCATGCAATGCTTAGACAATACAAATAGTATACATTTCAATTTTACACCAAAGTACTTACTGCAAACCTAATGGAAACAACTTAGATTAACTTCCCACATGATTCTGAGATGTCTCAAAGTTGTTTCATACCTGTGCACATCAAGACAAAAAAGTTGTTTTCTCAGTGCATGCAATGCTTTTACAATACAAATAGTATACATTTCAATTTTACACCAAAGCACTTACTGCAAATCTAATGGAAACACCTTAGGTTAACTTTCTACATGATTATGAGTAGTTTGAAAGTTGTTTCATGGCTGTACACATCAACACAAAAAAGTTGTTATCTCAGTGCATGCAATGCTTAGACAATACAAATAGTATACATTTCAATTTTACACCAAAGCACTTACTGCAAACCTAATGGAAACACTTTAGGTTAACTTCCCACATGATTCTGAGATGTCTGAAAGTTGTTTCATACCTGTGCACATAAAGACAAAAAAGTTGATTTCACAGAGAATAGAATGCTTTGACATAAAAGTAGTATACATTTCAATTGTACTCAAAAGTCCTGACTGCAAACCTAATGCAAACACATTTGGTTAACTTCCCACATGAGTATGACTAGGTTTAAAGTTGTTTCATGCCTCAGTTCATCAAGACAAAAAAGTTACTTTCTCAGTACTACTATGCTCTGACATTAAGGTAGTATACATCTCAATTTTACACCAAAGTGCTTACTGCAAACTAATTGAAACACCTTAGGTTAACTTCCCACATGATTATGAGTAGTTTGAAAGTTGTTTCATGGCTGTACACATCAACACAAAAAAGTTGTTATCTCATTGCATGCAATGCTTAGACAATACAAATAGTATACATTTCAATTTTACACCAAAGCACTTACTGCAAACCTAATGGAAACACTTTAGGTTAACTTCCCACATGATTCAGAGATGTCTGAAAGTTGTTTCATACCTGTGCACATAAAGACAAAAAAGTTGATTTCACAGACAATAGAATGCTTTGACATAAAAGTAGTATACATTTCAATTGTACTCAAAAGTCCTGACTGCAAACCTAATGCAAACACATTTGGTTAACTTCCCACATGAGTATGACTAGGTTTAAAGTTGTTTCATGCCTCAGTTCATCAAGACAAAAAAGTTACTTTCTCAGTACTACTATGCTCTGACATTAAGGTAGGACACATCTGAATTTTATACCAAAGTACTTACTGCAAACTAATGGAAACACCTTAGGTTAACTTCCCACATGATTATGAGTAGTTTGAAAGTTGTTTCATGGCTGTACACATCAACACAAAAAAGTTGTTATCTCAGTGAATGCAATGCTTAGACAATACAAATAGTATACATTTCAATTTTACACCAAAGCTCTTCCTGCAAACCTAATGGAAACAACTTAGATTAACTTCCCACATAATTCTGAGATGTCTGAAAGTTGTTTCATACCTGTGCACATAAAGACAAAAAAGTTGATTTCACAGACAATAGAATGCTTTCACATAAAAGTAGTATACATTTCAATTGTACTCAAAAGTCCTGACTGCAAACCTAATGCAAACACATTTGGTTAACTTCCCACATGAGTATGACTAGGTTTAAAGTTGTTTCATGCCTCAGTTCATCAAGACAAAAAAGTTACTTTCTCAGTACTACTATGTCTGACATTAAGGTAGGACACATCTGAATTTTATACCAAAGTACTTACTGCAAACTAATGGAAACACGTTAGGTTAACTTCCCACATGATTATGAGTAGTTTGAAAGTTGTTTCATGGCTGTACACATCAACACAAAAAAGTTGTTATCTCAGTGAATGCAATGCTTAGACAATACAAATAGTATACATTTCAATTTTACACCAAAGTACTTACTGCAAACCTAATGGAAACAACTTAGGTTAACTTCCCACATGATTCTGAGATGTCTGAAAGTTGTTTCATACCTGTGCACATCAAGACAAAAAAGTTGTTTTCTCAGTGCATGCAATGCTTTTACAATACAAATAGTATACATTTCAATTTTACACCAAAGCACTTACTGCAAACCTAATGGAAACACCTTAGGTTAACTTTCCACATGATTATGAGTAGTTTGAAAGTTGTTTCATGGCTGTACACATCAACACAAAAAAGTTGTTATCTCAGAGCATGCAATGCTTAGACAATACAAATAGTATACATTTCAATTTTACACCAAAGTACTTACTGCAAACCTAATGGAAACAACTTAGATTAACTTCCCACATGATTCTGAGATGTCTCAAAGTTGTTTCATACCTGTGCACATCAAGACAAAAAAGTTGTTTTCTCAGTGCATGCAATGCTTTTACAATACAAATAGTATACATTTCAATTTTACACCAAAGCACTTACTGCAAATCTAATGGAAACACCTTAGGTTAACTTTCTACATGATTATGAGTAGTTTGAAAGTTGTTTCATGGCTGTACACATCAACACAAAAAAGTTGTTATCTCAGTGCATGCAATGCTTAGACAATACAAATAGTATACATTTCAATTTTACACCAAAGCACTTACTGCAAACCTAATGGAAACACTTTAGGTTAACTTTCCACATGATTCTGAGATGTCTGAAAGTTGTTTCATACCTGTGCACATAAAGACAAAAAAGTTGATTTCACAGAGAATAGAATGCTTTGACATAAAAGTAGTATACATTTCAATTGTACTCAAAAGTCCTGACTGCAAACCTAATGCAAACACATTTGGTTAACTTCCCACATGAGTATGACTAGGTTTAAAGTTGTTTCATCCCTCAGTTCATCAAGACAAAAAAGTTACTTTCTCAGTACTACTATGCTCTGACATTAAGGTAGTATACATCTCAATTTTACACCAAAGTGCTTACTGCAAACTAATTGAAACACCTTAGGTTAACTTCCCACATGATTATGAGTAGTTTGAAAGTTGTTTCATGGCTGTACACATCAACACAAAAAAGTTGTTATCTCAGTGAATGCAATGCTTAGACAATACAAATAGTATACATTTCAATTTTACACCAAAGCTCTTCCTGCAAACCTAATGGAAACAACTTAGATTAACTTCCCACATAATTCTGAGATGTCTGAAAGTTGTTTCATACCTGTGCACATCAAGACAAAAAAGTTGTTTTCTCAGTGCATGCAATGCTTTTACAATACAAATAGTATACATTTCAATTTTACACCAAAGCACTTACTGCAAACCTAATGGAAACACCTTAGGTTAACTTTCCACATGATTATGAGTAGTTTGAAAGTTGTTTCATGGCTGTACACATCAACACAAAAAAGTTGTTATCTCAGAGCATGCAATGCTTAGACAATACAAATAGTATACATTTCAATTTTACACCAAAGCACTTACTGCAAACCTAATGGAAACACTTTAGGTTAACTTCCCACATGATTCTGAGATGTCTGAAAGTTGTTTCATACCTGTGCACATAAAGACAAAAAAGTTGATTTCACAGAGAATAGAATGCTTTGACATAAAAGTAGTATACATTTCAATTGTACTCAAAAGTCCTGACTGCAAACCTAATGCAAACACATTTGGTTAACTTCCCACATGAGTATGACTAGGATAAAGTTGTTTCATCCCTCAGTTCATCAAGACAAAAAAGTTACTTTCTCAGTACTACTATGCTCTGACATTAAGGTAGTATACATCTCAATTTTACACCAAAGTGCTTACTGCAAACTAATTGAAACACCTTAGGTTAACTTCCCACATGATTATGAGTAGTTTGAAAGTTGTTTCATGGCTGTACACATCAACACAAAAAAGTTGTTATCTCAGTGAATGCAATGCTTAGACAATACAAATAGTATACATTTCAATTTTACACCAAAGTACTTACTGCAAACCTAATGGAAACAACTTAGATTAACTTCCCACATGATTCTGAGATGTCAGAAAGTTGTTTCATACCTGTGCACATCAAGACAAAAAAGTTGTTTTCTCAGTGCATGCAATGCTTTTACAATACAAATAGTATACATTTCAATTTTACACCAAAGCACTTACTGCAAACCTAATGGAAACACCTTAGGTTAACTTTCCACATGATTATGAGTAGTTTGAAAGTTGTTTCATGGCTGTACACATCAACACAAAAAAGTTGTTATCTCAGAGCATGCAATGCTTAGACAATACAAATAGTATACATTTCAATTTTACACCAAAGCTCTTCCTGCAAACCTAATGGAAACAACTTAGATTAACTTCCCACATAATTCTGAGATGTCTGAAAGTTGTTTCATACCTGTGCACATCAAGACAAAAAAGTTGTTTTCTCAGTGCATGCAATGCTTTTACAATACAAATAGTATACATTTCAATTTTACACCAAAGCACTTACTGCAAACCTAATGGAAACACCTTAGGTTAACTTTCCACATGATTATGAGTAGTTTGAAAGTTGTTTCATGGCTGTACACATCAACACAAAAAAGTTGTTATCTCAGAGCATGCAATGCTTAGACAATACAAATAGTATACATTTCAATTTTACACCAAAGCACTTACTGCAAACCTAATGGAAACACTTTAGGTTAACTTCCCACATGATTCTGAGATGTCTGAAAGTTGTTTCATACCTGTGCACATAAAGACAAAAAAGTTGATTTCACAGAGAATAGAATGCTTTGACATAAAAGTAGTATACATTTCAATTGTACTCAAAAGTCCTGACTGCAAACCTAATGCAAACACATTTGGTTAACTTCCCACATGAGTATGACTAGGATAAAGTTGTTTCATCCCTCAGTTCATCAAGACAAAAAAGTTACTTTCTCAGTACTACTATGCTCTGACATTAAGGTAGTATACATCTCAATTTTACACCAAAGTGCTTACTGCAAACTAATTGAAACACCTTAGGTTAACTTCCCACATGATTATGAGTAGTTTGAAAGTTGTTTCATGGCTGTACACATCAACACAAAAAAGTTGTTATCTCAGTGAATGCAATGCTTAGACAATACAAATAGTATACATTTCAATTTTACACCAAAGTACTTACTGCAAACCTAATGGAAACAACTTAGATTAACTTCCCACATGATTCTGAGATGTCAGAAAGTTGTTTCATACCTGTGCACATCAAGACAAAAAAGTTGTTTTCTCAGTGCATGCAATGCTTTTACAATACAAATAGTATACATTTCAATTTTACACCAAAGCACTTACTGCAAACCTAATGGAAACACTTTAGGTTAACTTCCCACATGATTCAGAGATGTCTGAAAGTTGTTTCATACCTGTGCACATAAAGACAAAAAAGTTGATTTCACAGACAATAGAATGCTTTGACATAAAAGTAGTATACATTTCAATTGTACTCAAAAGTCCTGACTGCAAACCTAATGCAAACACATTTGGTTAACTTCCCACATGAGTATGACTAGGTTTAAAGTTGTTTCATGCCTCAGTTCATCAAGACAAAAAAGTTACTTTCTCAGTACTACTATGCTCTGACATTAAGGTAGGACACATCTGAATTTTATACCAAAGTACTTACTGCAAACTAATGGAAACACCTTAGGTTAACTTCCCACATGATTATGAGTAGTTTGAAAGTTGTTTCATGGCTGTACACATCAACACAAAAAAGTTGTTATCTCAGTGAATGCAATGCTTAGACAATACAAATAGTATACATTTCAATTTTACACCAAAGCTCTTCCTGCAAACCTAATGGAAACAACTTAGATTAACTTCCCACATAATTCTGAGATGTCTGAAAGTTGTTTCATACCTGTGCACATAAAGACAAAAAAGTTGATTTCACAGACAATAGAATGCTTTCACATAAAAGTAGTATACATTTCAATTGTACTCAAAAGTCCTGACTGCAAACCTAATGCAAACACATTTGGTTAACTTCCCACATGAGTATGAGTAGTTTGAAGGTTGTTTCATGGCTGTACACATCAACACAAAAAAGTTGTTATCTCAGTGCATGCAATGCTTAGACAATACAAATAGTATACATTTCTATTTTACACCAAAGCACTTACTGCAAACCTAATGGAAACACTTTAGGTTAACTTCCCACATGAGTATGACTAGGTTTAAGGTTGTTTCATGCCTCAGGTCATCAAGACAAAAAAGTTACTTTCTCAGTACTACTATGATCTGACATTAAGGTAGGACACATCTGAATTTTATACCAAAGTACTTACTGCAAACTAATTGAAACACCTTAGGTTAACATCCCACATGATTATGAGTAGTTTGAAAGTTGTTTCATGGCTGTACACATCAACACAAAAAAGTTGTTATCTCAGTGAATGCAATGCTTAGACAATACAAATAGTATACATTTCAATTTTACACCAAAGTATTTACTGCAAACCTAATGGAAACAACTTAGATTAACTTCCCACATGATTCTGAGATGTCTCAAAGTTGTTTCATACCTGTGCACATCAAGACAAAAAAGTTGTTTTCTCAGTGCATGCAATGCTTTTACAATACAAATAGTATACATTTCAATTTTACACCAAAGCACTTACTGCAAATCTAATGGAAACACCTTAGGTTAACTTTCTACATGATTATGAGTAGTTTGAAAGTTGTTTCATGGCTGTACACATCAACACAAAAAAGTTGTTATCTCAGTGCATGCAATGCTTAGACAATACAAATAGTATACATTTCAATTTTACACCAAAGCACTTACTGCAAACCTAATGGAAACACTTTAGGTTAACTTCCCACATGATTCTGAGATGTCTGAAAGTTGTTTCATACCTGTGCACATAAAGACAAAAAAGTTGATTTCACAGAGAATAGAATGCTTTGACATAAAAGTAGTATACATTTCAATTGTACTCAAAAGTCCTGACTGCAAACCTAATGCAAACACATTTGGTTAACTTCCCACATGAGTATGACTAGGTTTAAAGTTGTTTCATGCCTCAGTTCATCAAGACAAAAAAGTTACTTTCTCAGTACTACTATGCTCTGACATTAAGGTAGTATACATCTCAATTTTACACCAAAGTGCTTACTGCAAACTAATTGAAACACCTTAGGTTAACTTCCCACATGATTATGAGTAGTTTGAAAGTTGTTTCATGGCTGTACACATCAACACAAAAAAGTTGTTATCTCATTGCATGCAATGCTTAGACAATACAAATAGTATACATTTCAATTTTACACCAAAGCACTTACTGCAAACCTAATGGAAACACTTTAGGTTAACTTCCCACATGATTCAGAGATGTCTGAAAGTTGTTTCATACCTGTGCACATAAAGACAAAAAAGTTGATTTCACAGACAATAGAATGCTTTGACATAAAAGTAGTATACATTTCAATTGTACTCAAAAGTCCTGACTGCAAACCTAATGCAAACACATTTGGTTAACTTCCCACATGAGTATGACTAGGTTTAAAGTTGTTTCATGCCTCAGTTCATCAAGACAAAAAAGTTACTTTCTCAGTACTACTATGCTCTGACATTAAGGTAGGACACATCTGAATTTTATACCAAAGTACTTACTGCAAACTAATGGAAACACCTTAGGTTAACTTCCCACATGATTATGAGTAGTTTGAAAGTTGTTTCATGGCTGTACACATCAACACAAAAAAGTTGTTATCTCAGTGAATGCAATGCTTAGACAATACAAATAGTATACATTTCAATTTTACACCAAAGCTCTTCCTGCAAACCTAATGGAAACAACTTAGATTAACTTCCCACATAATTCTGAGATGTCTGAAAGTTGTTTCATACCTGTGCACATAAAGACAAAAAAGTTGATTTCACAGACAATAGAATGCTTTCACATAAAAGTAGTATACATTTCAATTGTACTCAAAAGTCCTGACTGCAAACCTAATGCAAACACATTTGGTTAACTTCCCACATGAGTATGACTAGGTTTAAAGTTGTTTCATGCCTCAGTTCATCAAGACAAAAAAGTTACTTTCTCAGTACTACTATGTCTGACATTAAGGTAGGACACATCTGAATTTTATACCAAAGTACTTACTGCAAACTAATGGAAACACGTTAGGTTAACTTCCCACATGATTATGAGTAGTTTGAAAGTTGTTTCATGGCTGTACACATCAACACAAAAAAGTTGTTATCTCAGTGAATGCAATGCTTAGACAATACAAATAGTATACATTTCAATTTTACACCAAAGTACTTACTGCAAACCTAATGGAAACAACTTAGGTTAACTTCCCACATGATTCTGAGATGTCTGAAAGTTGTTTCATACCTGTGCACATGAAGACAAAAAAGTTGTTTTCTCAGTGCATGCAATGCTTTTACAATACAAATAGTATACATTTCAATTTTACACCAAAGCACTTACTGCAAACCTAATGGAAACACCTTAGGTTAACTTTCCACATGATTATGAGTAGTTTGAAAGTTGTTTCATGGCTGTACACATCAACACAAAAAAGTTGTTATCTCAGAGCATGCAATGCTTAGACAATACAAATAGTATACATTTCAATTTTACACCAAAGTACTTACTGCAAACCTAATGGAAACAACTTAGATTAACTTCCCACATGATTCTGAGATGTCTCAAAGTTGTTTCATACCTGTGCACATCAAGACAAAAAAGTTGTTTTCTCAGTGCATGCAATGCTTTTACAATACAAATAGTATACATTTCAATTTTACACCAAAGCACTTACTGCAAATCTAATGGAAACACCTTAGGTTAACTTTCTACATGATTATGAGTAGTTTGAAAGTTGTTTCATGGCTGTACACATCAACACAAAAAAGTTGTTATCTCAGTGCATGCAATGCTTAGACAATACAAATAGTATACATTTCAATTTTACACCAAAGCACTTACTGCAAACCTAATGGAAACACTTTAGGTTAACTTTCCACATGATTCTGAGATGTCTGAAAGTTGTTTCATACCTGTGCACATAAAGACAAAAAAGTTGATTTCACAGAGAATAGAATGCTTTGACATAAAAGTAGTATACATTTCAATTGTACTCAAAAGTCCTGACTGCAAACCTAATGCAAACACATTTGGTTAACTTCCCACATGAGTATGACTAGGTTTAAAGTTGTTTCATCCCTCAGTTCATCAAGACAAAAAAGTTACTTTCTCAGTACTACTATGCTCTGACATTAAGGTAGTATACATCTCAATTTTACACCAAAGTGCTTACTGCAAACTAATTGAAACACCTTAGGTTAACTTCCCACATGATTATGAGTAGTTTGAAAGTTGTTTCATGGCTGTACACATCAACACAAAAAAGTTGTTATCTCAGTGAATGCAATGCTTAGACAATACAAATAGTATACATTTCAATTTTACACCAAAGCTCTTCCTGCAAACCTAATGGAAACAACTTAGATTAACTTCCCACATAATTCTGAGATGTCTGAAAGTTGTTTCATACCTGTGCACATCAAGACAAAAAAGTTGTTTTCTCAGTGCATGCAATGCTTTTACAATACAAATAGTATACATTTCAATTTTACACCAAAGCACTTACTGCAAACCTAATGGAAACACCTTAGGTTAACTTTCCACATGATTATGAGTAGTTTGAAAGTTGTTTCATGGCTGTACACATCAACACAAAAAAGTTGTTATCTCAGAGCATGCAATGCTTAGACAATACAAATAGTATACATTTCAATTTTACACCAAAGCACTTACTGCAAACCTAATGGAAACACTTTAGGTTAACTTCCCACATGATTCTGAGATGTCTGAAAGTTGTTTCATACCTGTGCACATAAAGACAAAAAAGTTGATTTCACAGAGAATAGAATGCTTTGACATAAAAGTAGTATACATTTCAATTGTACTCAAAAGTCCTGACTGCAAACCTAATGCAAACACATTTGGTTAACTTCCCACATGAGTATGACTAGGATAAAGTTGTTTCATCCCTCAGTTCATCAAGACAAAAAAGTTACTTTCTCAGTACTACTATGCTCTGACATTAAGGTAGTATACATCTCAATTTTACACCAAAGTGCTTACTGCAAACTAATTGAAACACCTTAGGTTAACTTCCCACATGATTATGAGTAGTTTGAAAGTTGTTTCATGGCTGTACACATCAACACAAAAAAGTTGTTATCTCAGTGAATGCAATGCTTAGACAATACAAATAGTATACATTTCAATTTTACACCAAAGTACTTACTGCAAACCTAATGGAAACAACTTAGATTAACTTCCCACATGATTCTGAGATGTCAGAAAGTTGTTTCATACCTGTGCACATCAAGACAAAAAAGTTGTTTTCTCAGTGCATGCAATGCTTTTACAATACAAATAGTATACATTTCAATTTTACACCAAAGCACTTACTGCAAACCTAATGGAAACACTTTAGGTTAACTTCCCACATGATTCAGAGATGTCTGAAAGTTGTTTCATACCTGTGCACATAAAGACAAAAAAGTTGATTTCACAGACAATAGAATGCTTTGACATAAAAGTAGTATACATTTCAATTGTACTCAAAAGTCCTGACTGCAAACCTAATGCAAACACATTTGGTTAACTTCCCACATGAGTATGACTAGGTTTAAAGTTGTTTCATGCCTCAGTTCATCAAGACAAAAAAGTTACTTTCTCAGTACTACTATGCTCTGACATTAAGGTAGGACACATCTGAATTTTATACCAAAGTACTTACTGCAAACTAATGGAAACACCTTAGGTTAACTTCCCACATGATTATGAGTAGTTTGAAAGTTGTTTCATGGCTGTACACATCAACACAAAAAAGTTGTTATCTCAGTGAATGCAATGCTTAGACAATACAAATAGTATACATTTCAATTTTACACCAAAGCTCTTCCTGCAAACCTAATGGAAACAACTTAGATTAACTTCCCACATAATTCTGAGATGTCTGAAAGTTGTTTCATACCTGTGCACATAAAGACAAAAAAGTTGATTTCACAGACAATAGAATGCTTTCACATAAAAGTAGTATACATTTCAATTGTACTCAAAAGTCCTGACTGCAAACCTAATGCAAACACATTTGGTTAACTTCCCACATGAGTATGAGTAGTTTGAAGGTTGTTTCATGGCTGTACACATCAACACAAAAAAGTTGTTATCTCAGTGCATGCAATGCTTAGACAATACAAATAGTATACATTTCTATTTTACACCAAAGCACTTACTGCAAACCTAATGGAAACACTTTAGGTTAACTTCCCACATGAGTATGACTAGGTTTAAGGTTGTTTCATGCCTCAGGTCATCAAGACAAAAAAGTTACTTTCTCAGTACTACTATGATCTGACATTAAGGTAGGACACATCTGAATTTTATACCAAAGTACTTACTGCAAACTAATTGAAACACCTTAGGTTAACATCCCACATGATTATGAGTAGTTTGAAAGTTGTTTCATGGCTGTACACATCAACACAAAAAAGTTGTTATCTCAGTGAATGCAATGCTTAGACAATACAAATAGTATACATTTCAATTTTACACCAAAGTATTTACTGCAAACCTAATGGAAACAACTTAGATTAACTTCCCACATGATTCTGAGATGTCTCAAAGTTGTTTCATACCTGTGCACATCAAGACAAAAAAGTTGTTTTCTCAGTGCATGCAATGCTTTTACAATACAAATAGTATACATTTCAATTTTACACCAAAGCACTTACTGCAAATCTAATGGAAACACCTTAGGTTAACTTTCTACATGATTATGAGTAGTTTGAAAGTTGTTTCATGGCTGTACACATCAACACAAAAAAGTTGTTATCTCAGTGCATGCAATGCTTAGACAATACAAATAGTATACATTTCAATTTTACACCAAAGCACTTACTGCAAACCTAATGGAAACACTTTAGGTTAACTTCCCACATGATTCTGAGATGTCTGAAAGTTGTTTCATACCTGTGCACATAAAGACAAAAAAGTTGATTTCACAGAGAATAGAATGCTTTGACATAAAAGTAGTATACATTTCAATTGTACTCAAAAGTCCTGACTGCAAACCTAATGCAAACACATTTGGTTAACTTCCCACATGAGTATGACTAGGTTTAAAGTTGTTTCATGCCTCAGTTCATCAAGACAAAAAAGTTACTTTCTCAGTACTACTATGCTCTGACATTAAGGTAGGACACATCTGAATTTTATACCAAAGTGCTTACTGCAAACTAATGGAAACACCTTAGGTTAACTTCCCACATGATTATGAGTAGTTTGAAAGTTGTTTCATGGCTGTACACATCAACACAAAAAAGTTGTTATCTCAGTGAATGCAATGCTTAGACAATACAAATAGTATACATTTCAATTTTACACCAAAGCTCTTCCTGCAAACCTAATGGAAACAACTTAGATTAACTTCCCACATAATTCTGAGATGTCTGAAAGTTGTTTCATACCTGTGCACATAAAGACAAAAAAGTTGATTTCACAGACAATAGAATGCTTTCACATAAAAGTAGTATACATTTCAATTGTACTCAAAAGTCCTGACTGCAAACCTAATGCAAACACATTTGGTTAACTTCCCACATGAGTATGACTAGGTTTAAAGTTGTTTCATGCCTCAGTTCATCAAGACAAAAAAGTTACTTTCTCAGTACTACTATGTCTGACATTAAGGTAGGACACATCTGAATTTTATACCAAAGTACTTACTGCAAACTAATGGAAACACGTTAGGTTAACTTCCCACATGATTATGAGTAGTTTGAAAGTTGTTTCATGGCTGTACACATCAACACAAAAAAGTTGTTATCTCAGTGAATGCAATGCTTAGACAATACAAATAGTATACATTTCAATTTTACACCAAAGTACTTACTGCAAACCTAATGGAAACAACTTAGGTTAACTTCCCACATGATTCTGAGATGTCTGAAAGTTGTTTCATACCTGTGCACATCAAGACAAAAAAGTTGTTTTCTCAGTGCATGCAATGCTTTTACAATACAAATAGTATACATTTCAATTTTACACCAAAGCACTTACTGCAAACCTAATGGAAACACCTTAGGTTAACTTTCCACATGATTATGAGTAGTTTGAAAGTTGTTTCATGGCTGTACACATCAACACAAAAAAGTTGTTATCTCAGAGCATGCAATGCTTAGACAATACAAATAGTATACATTTCAATTTTACACCAAAGCACTTACTGCAAACCTAATGGAAACACTTTAGGTTAACTTCCCACATGATTCTGAGATGTCTGAAAGTTGTTTCATACCTGTGCACATAAAGACAAAAAAGTTGATTTCACAGAGAATAGAATGCTTTGACATAAAAGTAGTATACATTTCAATTGTACTCAAAAGTCCTGACTGCAAACCTAATGCAAACACATTTGGTTAACTTCCCACATGAGTATGACTAGGATAAAGTTGTTTCATCCCTCAGTTCATCAAGACAAAAAAGTTACTTTCTCAGTACTACTATGCTCTGACATTAAGGTAGTATACATCTCAATTTTACACCAAAGTGCTTACTGCAAACTAATTGAAACACCTTAGGTTAACTTCCCACATGATTATGAGTAGTTTGAAAGTTGTTTCATGGCTGTACACATCAACACAAAAAAGTTGTTATCTCAGTGAATGCAAAGCTTAGACAATACAAATAGTATACATTTCAATTTTACACCAAAGTACTTACTGCAAACCTAATGGAAACAACTTAGATTAACTTCCCACATGATTCTGAGATGTCAGAAAGTTGTTTCATACCTGTGCACATCAAGACAAAAAAGTTGTTTTCTCAGTGCATGCAATGCTTTTACAATACAAATAGTATACATTTCAATTTTACACCAAAGCACTTACTGCAAACCTAATGGAAACACTTTAGGTTAACTTCCCACATGATTCAGAGATGTCTGAAAGTTGTTTCATACCTGTGCACATAAAGACAAAAAAGTTGATTTCACAGACAATAGAATGCTTTGACATAAAAGTAGTATACATTTCAATTGTACTCAAAAGTCCTGACTGCAAACCTAATGCAAACACATTTGGTTAACTTCCCACATGAGTATGACTAGGTTTAAAGTTGTTTCATGCCTCAGTTCATCAAGACAAAAAAGTTACTTTCTCAGTACTACTATGCTCTGACATTAAGGTAGGACACATCTGAATTTTATACCAAAGTACTTACTGCAAACTAATGGAAACACCTTAGGTTAACTTCCCACATGATTATGAGTAGTTTGAAAGTTGTTTCATGGCTGTACACATCAACACAAAAAAGTTGTTATCTCAGTGAATGCAATGCTTAGACAATACAAATAGTATACATTTCAATTTTACACCAAAGCTCTTCCTGCAAACCTAATGGAAACAACTTAGATTAACTTCCCACATAATTCTGAGATGTCTGAAAGTTGTTTCATACCTGTGCACATAAAGACAAAAAAGTTGATTTCACAGACAATAGAATGCTTTCACATAAAAGTAGTATACATTTCAATTGTACTCAAAAGTCCTGACTGCAAACCTAATGCAAACACATTTGGTTAACTTCCCACATGAGTATGACTAGGTTTAAAGTTGTTTCATGCCTCAGTTCATCAAGACAAAAAAGTTACTTTCTCAGTACTACTATGTCTGACATTAAGGTAGGACACATCTGAATTTTATACCAAAGTACTTACTGCAAACTAATGGAAACACGTTAGGTTAACTTCCCACATGATTATGAGTAGTTTGAAAGTTGTTTCATGGCTGTACACATCAACACAAAAAAGTTGTTATCTCAGTGAATGCAATGCTTAGACAATACAAATAGTATACATTTCAATTTTACACCAAAGTACTTACTGCAAACCTAATGGAAACAACTTAGGTTAACTTCCCACATGATTCTGAGATGTCTGAAAGTTGTTTCATACCTGTGCACATCAAGACAAAAAAGTTGTTTTCTCAGTGCATGCAATGCTTTTACAATACAAATAGTATACATTTCAATTTTACACCAAAGCACTTACTGCAAACCTAATGGAAACACCTTAGGTTAACTTTCCACATGATTATGAGTAGTTTGAAAGTTGTTTCATGGCTGTACACATCAACACAAAAAAGTTGTTATCTCAGAGCATGCAATGCTTAGACAATACAAATAGTATACATTTCAATTTTACACCAAAGCACTTACTGCAAACCTAATGGAAACACTTTAGGTTAACTTCCCACATGATTCTGAGATGTCTGAAAGTTGTTTCATACCTGTGCACATAAAGACAAAAAAGTTGATTTCACAGAGAATAGAATGCTTTGACATAAAAGTAGTATACATTTCAATTGTACTCAAAAGTCCTGACTGCAAACCTAATGCAAACACATTTGGTTAACTTCCCACATGAGTATGACTAGGATAAAGTTGTTTCATCCCTCAGTTCATCAAGACAAAAAAGTTACTTTCTCAGTACTACTATGCTCTGACATTAAGGTAGTATACATCTCAATTTTACACCAAAGTGCTTACTGCAAACTAATTGAAACACCTTAGGTTAACTTCCCACATGATTATGAGTAGTTTGAAAGTTGTTTCATGGCTGTACACATCAACACAAAAAAGTTGTTATCTCAGTGAATGCAAAGCTTAGACAATACAAATAGTATACATTTCAATTTTACACCAAAGTACTTACTGCAAACCTAATGGAAACAACTTAGATTAACTTCCCACATGATTCTGAGATGTCAGAAAGTTGTTTCATACCTGTGCACATCAAGACAAAAAAGTTGTTTTCTCAGTGCATGCAATGCTTTTACAATACAAATAGTATACATTTCAATTTTACACCAAAGCACTTACTGCAAACCTAATGGAAACACTTTAGGTTAACTTCCCACATGATTCAGAGATGTCTGAAAGTTGTTTCATACCTGTGCACATAAAGACAAAAAAGTTGATTTCACAGACAATAGAATGCTTTGACATAAAAGTAGTATACATTTCAATTGTACTCAAAAGTCCTGACTGCAAACCTAATGCAAACACATTTGGTTAACTTCCCACATGAGTATGACTAGGTTTAAAGTTGTTTCATGCCTCAGTTCATCAAGACAAAAAAGTTACTTTCTCAGTACTACTATGCTCTGACATTAAGGTAGGACACATCTGAATTTTATACCAAAGTACTTACTGCAAACTAATGGAAACACCTTAGGTTAACTTCCCACATGATTATGAGTAGTTTGAAAGTTGTTTCATGGCTGTACACATCAACACAAAAAAGTTGTTATCTCAGTGAATGCAATGCTTAGACAATACAAATAGTATACATTTCAATTTTACACCAAAGCTCTTCCTGCAAACCTAATGGAAACAACTTAGATTAACTTCCCACATAATTCTGAGATGTCTGAAAGTTGTTTCATACCTGTGCACATAAAGACAAAAAAGTTGATTTCACAGACAATAGAATGCTTTCACATAAAAGTAGTATACATTTCAATTGTACTCAAAAGTCCTGACTGCAAACCTAATGCAAACACATTTGGTTAACTTCCCACATGAGTATGACTAGGTTTAAAGTTGTTTCATGCCTCAGTTCATCAAGACAAAAAAGTTACTTTCTCAGTACTACTATGCTCTGACATTAAGGTAGTATACATCTCAATTTTACAACAAAGTGCTTACTGCAAACTAATGGAAACACCTTAGGATAACTTCCCACATGATTATGAGTAGTTTGAAAGTTGTTTCATGGCTGTACACATCAACACAAAAAAGTTGTTATCTCAGTGAATGCAATGCTTAGACAATACAAATAGTAGACATTTCAATTTTACACCAAAGTACTTACTGCAAACCTAATGGAAACAACTTAGATTAACTTCCCACATGATTCTGAGATGTCTGAAAGTTGTTTCATACCTGTGTACATCAAGACAAAAAAGTTGTTTTCTCAGTGCATGCAATGCTTTTACAATACAAATAGTATACATTTCAATTTTACACCAAAGCACTTACTGCAAACCTAATGGAAACACCTTAGGTTAACTTCCCACATGATTCAGAGATGTCTGAAAGTTGTTTCATACCTGTGCACATAAAGACAAAAAAGTTGATTTCACAGAGAATAGAATGCTTTGACATAAAAGTAGTATACATTTCAATTGTACTCAAAAGTCCTGACTGCAAACCTAATGCAAACACATTTGGTTAACTTCCCACATGAGTATGACTAGGTTTAAAGTTGTTTCATGCCTCAGTTCATCAAGACAAAAAAGTTACTTTCTCAGTACTACTATGTCTGACATTAAGGTAGGACACATCTGAATTTCATACCAAAGTACTTACTGCAAACTAATGGAAACACATTAGGTTAACTTCCCACATGATTATGAGTAGTTTGAAAGTTGTTTCATGGCTGTACACATCAACACAAAAAAGTTGTTATCTCAGTGAATGCAATGCTTAGACAATACAAATAGTATACATTTCAATTTTACACTAAAGTACTTACTGCAAACCTAATGGAAACAACTTAGGTTAACTTCCCACATGATTCTGAGATGTCTGAAAGTTGTTTCATACCTGTGCACATCAAGACAAAAAAGTTGTTTTCTCAGTGCATGCAATGATTTTACAATACAAATAGTATACATTTCAATTTTACACCAAAGCACTTACTGCAAACCTAATGGAAACACCTTAGGTTAACTTTCCACATGATTATGAGTAGTTTGAAAGTTGTTTCATGGCTGTACACATCAACACAAAAATGTTGTTATCTCAGTGCATGCAATGCTTAGACAATACAAATAGTATACATTTCAATTTTACACCAAAGCACCTACTGCAAACCTAATGGAAACACTTTAGGTTAACTTCCCACATGATTCTGAGATGTCTGAAAGTTGTTTCATACCTGTGCACATAAAGACAAAAAAGTTGATTTCACAGAGAATAGAATGCTTTGACATAAAAGTAGTATACATTTCAATTGTACTCAAAAGTCCTGACTGCAAACCTAATGCAAACACATTTGGTTAACTTCCCACATGAGTATGACTAGGTTTAAAGTTGTTTCATGCCTCAGTTCATCAAGACAAAAAAGTTACATTCTCAGTACTACTATGTCTGACGTTAAGGTAGGACACATCTGAATTTTATACCAAAGTACTTACTGCAAACTAATGGAAACACCTTAGGTTAACTTCCCACATGATTATAAGTAGTTTGAAAGTTGTTTCATGGCTGTACACATCAACACAAAAAAGTTGTTATCTCAGAGCATGCAGTGCTTAGACAATACAAATAGTATACATTTCAATTTCACACCAAAGCTCTTACTGCAAACCTAATGGAAACAACTTAGATTAACTTCCCACATGATTCTGAGATGTCTGAAAGTTGTTTCATACCTGTGCACATCAAGACAAAAAAGTTGTTTTCTCAGTGCATGCAATGCTTTTACAATACATATAGAATACATTTCAATTTTACATTAAAGCATTTACTGCAAACCTAATGCAAACACCGTAGGTTAACTTTCCACATGATTATGAGTAGTTTGAAAGTTGTTTCATGGCTGTACACATCAACACAAAAAAGTTGTTATCTCAGTGCATGCAATGCTTAGACAATACAAATAGTATACATTTCTATTTTACACCAAAGCACTTACTGCAAACCTAATGGAAACACTTTAGGTTAACTTCCCACATGAGTATGACTAGGTTTAAGGTTGTTTCATGCCTCAGTTCATCAAGACAAAAAAGTTACTTTCTCAGTACTACTATGATCTGACATTAAGGTAGGACACATCTGAATTTTATACCAAAGTACTTACTGCAAACTAATTGAAACACCTTAGGTTAACATCCCACATGATTATGAGTAGTTTGAAAGTTGTTTCATGGCTGTACACATCAACACAAAAAAGTTGTTATCTCAGTGAATGCAATGCTTAGACAATACAAATAGTATACATTTCAATTTTACACCAAAGTACTTACTGCAAACCTAATGGAAACAACTTAGATTAACTTCCCACATGATTCTGAGATGTCTCAAAGTTGTTTCATACCTGTGCACATCAAGACAAAAAAGTTGTTTTCTCAGTGCATGCAATGCTTTTACAATACAAATAGTATACATTTCAATTTTACACCAAAGCACTTACTGCAAAACTAATGGAAACACCTTAGGTTAACTTTCTACATGATTATGAGTAGTTTGAAAGTTGTTTCATGGCTGTACACATCAACACAAAAAAGTTGTTATCTCAGTGCATGCAATGCTTAGACAATACAAATAGTATACATTTCAATTTTACACCAAAGCACTTACTGCAAACCTAATGGAAACACTTTAGGTTAACTTCCCACATGATTCTGAGATGTCTGAAAGTTCTTTCATACCTGTGCACATAAAGACAAAAAAGTTGATTTCACAGAGAATAGAATGCTTTGACATAAAAGTAGTATACATTTCAATTGTACTCAAAAGTCTTGACTGCAAACCTAATGCAAACACATTTGGTTTACTTCCCACATGAGTATGACTAGGTTTAAAGTTGTTTCATCCCTCAGTTCATCAAGACAAAAAAGTTACTTTCTCAGTACTACTATGCTCTGACATTAAGGTAGTATACATCTCAATTTTACACCAAAGTGCTTACTGCAAACTAATTGAAACACCTTAGGTTAACTTCCCACATGATTATGAGTAGTTTGAAAGTTGTTTCATGGCTGTACACATCAACACAAAAAAGTTGTTATCTCAGTGAATGCAATGCTTAGACAATACAAATAGTATACATTTCAATTTTACACTAAAGTACTTACTGCAAACCTAATGGAAACAACTTAGGTTAACTTCCCACATGATTCTGAGATGTCTGAAAGTTGTTTCATACCTGTGCACATCAAGACAAAAAAGTTGTTTTCTCAGTGCATGCAATGATTTTACAATACAAATAGTATACATTTCAATTTTACACCAAAGCACTTACTGCAAACCTAATGGAAAACACCTTAGGTTAACTTTCCACATGATTATGAGTAGTTTGAAAGTTGTTTCATGGCTGTACACATCAACACAAAAATGTTGTTATCTCAGTGCATGCAATGCTTAGACAATACAAATAGTATACATTTCAATTTTACACCAAAGCACCTACTGCAAAACCTAATGGAAACACTTTAGGTTAACTTCCCACATGATTCTGAGATGTCTGAAAGTTGTTTCATACCTGTGCACATAAAAGACAAAAAAGTTGATTTCACAGAGAATAGAATGCTTTGACATAAAAGTAGTATACATTTTCAATTGTACTCAAAAGTCCTGACTGCAAACCTAATGCAAACACATTTGGTTAACTTCCCACATGAGTATGACTAGGTTTAAAGTTGTTTCATGCCTCAGTTCATCAAGACAAAAAAGTTACATTCTCAGTACTACTATGTCTGACGTTAAGGTAGGACACATCTGAATTTTATACCAAAAGTACTTACTGCAAACTAATGGAAACACCTTAGGTTAACTTCCCACATGATTATAAGTAGTTTGAAAGTTGTTTCATGGCTGTACACATCAACACAAAAAAGTTGTTATCTCAGAGCATGCAGTGCTTAGACAATACAAATAGTATACATTTCAATTTCACACCAAAGCTCTTACTGCAAACCTAATGGAAACAACTTAGATTAACTTCCCACATGATTCTGAGATGTCTGAAAGTTGTTTCATACCTGTGCACATCAAGACAAAAAAGTTGTTTTCTCAGTGCATGCAATGCTTTTACAATACATATAGAATACATTTCAATTTTACATTAAAGCATTTACTGCAAACCTAATGCAAACACCGTAGGTTAACTTTCCACATGATTATGAGTAGTTTGAAAGTTGTTTCATGGCTGTACACATCAACACAAAAAAGTTGTTATCTCAGTGCATGCAATGCTTAGACAATACAAATAGTATACATTTCTATTTTACACCAAAGCACTTACTGCAAACCTAATGGAAACACTTTAGGTTAACTTCCCACATGAGTATGACTAGGTTTAAGGTTGTTTCATGCCTCAGTTCATCAAGACAAAAAAGTTACTTTCTCAGTACTACTATGATCTGACATTAAGGTAGGACACATCTGAATTTTATACCAAAGTACTTACTGCAAACTAATTGAAACACCTTAGGTTAACATCCCACATGATTATGAGTAGTTTGAAAGTTGTTTCATGGCTGTACACATCAACACAAAAAAGTTGTTATCTCAGTGAATGCAATGCTTAGACAATACAAATAGTATACATTTCAATTTTACACCAAAGTACTTACTGCAAACCTAATGGAAACAACTTAGATTAACTTCCCACATGATTCTGAGATGTCTCAAAGTTGTTTCATACCTGTGCACATCAAGACAAAAAAGTTGTTTTCTCAGTGCATGCAATGCTTTTACAATACAAATAGTATACATTTCAATTTTACACCAAAGCACTTACTGCAAAACTAATGGAAACACCTTAGGTTAACTTTCTACATGATTATGAGTAGTTTGAAAGTTGTTTCATGGCTGTACACATCAACACAAAAAAGTTGTTATCTCAGTGCATGCAATGCTTAGACAATACAAATAGTATACATTTCAATTTTACACCAAAGCACTTACTGCAAACCTAATGGAAACACTTTAGGTTAACTTCCCACATGATTCTGAGATGTCTGAAAGTTCTTTCATACCTGTGCACATAAAGACAAAAAAGTTGATTTCACAGAGAATAGAATGCTTTGACATAAAAGTAGTATACATTTCAATTGTACTCAAAAGTCTTGACTGCAAACCTAATGCAAACACATTTGGTTTACTTCCCACATGAGTATGACTAGGTTTAAAGTTGTTTCATCCCTCAGTTCATCAAGACAAAAAAGTTACTTTCTCAGTACTACTATGCTCTGACATTAAGGTAGTATACATCTCAATTTTACACCAAAGTGCTTACTGCAAACTAATTGAAACACCTTAGGTTAACTTCCCACATGATTATGAGTAGTTTGAAAGTTGTTTCATGGCTGTACACATCAACACAAAAAAGTTGTTATCTCAGTGAATGCAATGCTTAGACAATACAAATAGTATACATTTCAATTTTACACCAAAGCTCTTCCTGCAAACCTAATGGAAACAACTTAGATTAACTTCCCACATAATTCTGAGATGTCTGAAAGTTGTTTCATACCTGTGCACATCAAGACAAAAAAGTTGTTTTCTCAGTGCATGCAATGCTTTTACAATACAAATAGTATACATTTCAATTTTACACCAAAGCACTTACTGCAAACCTAATGGAAAAACCTTAGGTTAACTTTCCACATGATTATCAGTAGTTTGAAAGTTGTTTCATGGCTGTACACATCAACACAAAAAAGTTGTTATCTCATTGCATGCAATGCTTAGACAATACAAATAGTATACATTTCAATTTTACACCAAAGCACTTACTGCAAACCTAATGGAAACACTTTAGGTTAACTTCCCACATGATTCAGAGATGTCTGAAAGTTGTTTCATACCTGTGCACATAAAGACAAAAAAGTTGATTTCACAGACAATAGAATGCTTTGACATAAAAGTAGTATACATTTCAATTGTACTCAAAAGTCCTGACTGCAAACCTAATGCAAACACATTTGGTTAACTTCCCACATGAGTATGACTAGGTTTAAAGTTGTTTCATGCCTCAGTTCATCAAGACAAAAAAGTTACTTTCTCAGTACTACTATGCTCTGACATTAAGGTAGGACACATCTGAATTTTATACCAAAGTACTTACTGCAAACTAATGGAAACACCTTAGGTTAACTTCCCACATGATTATGAGTAGTTTGAAAGTTGTTTCATGGCTGTACACATCAACACAAAAAAGTTGTTATCTCAGTGAATGCAATGCTTAGACAATACAAATAGTATACATTTCAATTTTACACCAAAGCTCTTCCTGCAAACCTAATGGAAACAACTTAGATTAACTTCCCACATAATTCTGAGATGTCTGAAAGTTGTTTCATACCTGTGCACATAAAGACAAAAAAGTTGATTTCACAGACAATAGAATGCTTTCACATAAAAGTAGTATACATTTCAATTGTACTCAAAAGTCCTGACTGCAAACCTAATGCAAACACATTTGGTTAACTTCCCACATGAGTATGACTAGGTTTAAAGTTGTTTCATGCCTCAGTTCATCAAGACAAAAAAGTTACTTTCTCAGTACTTCTATGTCTGACATTAAGGTAGGACACATCTGAATTTTATACCAAAGTACTTACTGCAAACTAATGGAAACACGTTAGGTTAACTTCCCACATGATTATGAGTAGTTTGAAAGTTGTTTCATGGCTGTACACATCAACACAAAAAAGTTGTTATCTCAGTGAATGCAATGCTTAGACAATACAAATAGTATACATTTCAATTTTACACCAAAGTACTTACTGCAAACCTAATGGAAACAACTTAGGTTAACTTCCCACATGATTCTGAGATGTCTGAAAGTTGTTTCATACCTGTGCACATCAAGACAAAAAAGTTGTTTTCTCAGTGCATGCAATGCTTTTACAATACAAATAGTATACATTTCAATTTTACACCAAAGCACTTACTGCAAACCTAATGGAAACACCTTAGGTTAACTTTCCACATGATTATGAGTAGTTTGAAAGTTGTTTCATGGCTGTACACATCAACACAAAAAAGTTGTTATCTCAGAGCATGCAATGCTTAGACAATACAAATAGTATACATTTCAATTTTACACCAAAGTACTTACTGCAAACCTAATGGAAACAACTTAGATTAACTTCCCACATGATTCTGAGATGTCTCAAAGTTGTTTCATACCTGTGCACATCAAGACAAAAAAGTTGTTTTCTCAGTGCATGCAATGCTTTTACAATACAAATAGTATACATTTCAATTTTACACCAAAGCACTTACTGCAAATCTAATGGAAACACCTTAGGTTAACTTTCTACATGATTATGAGTAGTTTGAAAGTTGTTTCATGGCTGTACACATCAACACAAAAAAGTTGTTATCTCAGTGCATGCAATGCTTAGACAATACAAATAGTATACATTTCAATTTTACACCAAAGCACTTACTGCAAACCTAATGGAAACACTTTAGGTTAACTTCCCACATGATTCTGAGATGTCTGAAAGTTGTTTCATACCTGTGCACATAAAGACAAAAAAGTTGATTTCACAGAGAATAGAATGCTTTGACATAAAAGTAGTATACATTTCAATTGTACTCAAAAGTCCTGACTGCAAACCTAATGCAAACACATTTGGTTAACTTCCCACATGAGTATGACTAGGTTTAAAGTTGTTTCATCCCTCAGTTCATCAAGACAAAAAAGTTACTTTCTCAGTACTACTATGCTCTGACATTAAGGTAGTATACATCTCAATTTTACACCAAAGTGCTTACTGCAAACTAATTGAAACACCTTAGGTTAACTTCCCACATGATTATGAGTAGTTTGAAAGTTGTTTCATGGCTGTACACATCAACACAAAAAAGTTGTTATCTCAGTGAATGCAATGCTTAGACAATACAAATAGTATACATTTCAATTTTACACCAAAGCTCTTCCTGCAAACCTAATGGAAACAACTTAGATTAACTTCCCACATAATTCTGAGATGTCTGAAAGTTGTTTCATACCTGTGCACATCAAGACAAAAAAGTTGTTTTCTCAGTGCATGCAATGCTTTTACAATACAAATAGTATACATTTCAATTTTACACCAAAGCACTTACTGCAAACCTAATGGAAAAACCTTAGGTTAACTTTCCACATGATTATCAGTAGTTTGAAAGTTGTTTCATGGCTGTACACATCAACACAAAAAAGTTGTTATCTCATTGCATGCAATGCTTAGACAATACAAATAGTATACATTTCAATTTTACACCAAAGCACTTACTGCAAACCTAATGGAAACACTTTAGGTTAACTTCCCACATGATTCAGAGATGTCTGAAAGTTGTTTCATACCTGTGCACATAAAGACAAAAAAGTTGATTTCACAGACAATAGAATGCTTTGACATAAAAGTAGTATACATTTCAATTGTACTCAAAAGTCCTGACTGCAAACCTAATGCAAACACATTTGGTTAACTTCCCACATGAGTATGACTAGGTTTAAAGTTGTTTCATGCCTCAGTTCATCAAGACAAAAAAGTTACTTTCTCAGTACTACTATGCTCTGACATTAAGGTAGGACACATCTGAATTTTATACCAAAGTACTTACTGCAAACTAATGGAAACACCTTAGGTTAACTTCCCACATGATTATGAGTAGTTTGAAAGTTGTTTCATGGCTGTACACATCAACACAAAAAAGTTGTTATCTCAGTGAATGCAATGCTTAGACAATACAAATAGTATACATTTCAATTTTACACCAAAGCTCTTCCTACAAACCTAATGGAAACAACTTAGATTAACTTCCCACATAATTCTGAGATGTCTGAAAGTTGTTTCATACCTGTGCACATAAAGACAAAAAAGTTGATTTCACAGACAATAGAATGCTTTCACATAAAAGTAGTATACATTTCAATTGTACTCAAAAGTCCTGACTGCAAACCTAATGCAAACACATTTGGTTAACTTCCCACATGAGTATGACTAGGTTTAAAGTTGTTTCATGCCTCAGTTCATCAAGACAAAAAAGTTACTTTCTCAGTACTTCTATGTCTGACATTAAGGTAGGACACATCTGAATTTTATACCAAAGTACTTAATGCAAACTAATGGAAACACGTTAGGTTAACTTCCCACATGATTATGAGTAGTTTGAAAGTTGTTTCATGGCTGTACACATCAACACAAAAAAGTTGTTATCTCAGTGAATGCAATGCTTAGACAATACAAATAGTATACATTTCAATTTTACACCAAAGTACTTACTGCAAACCTAATGGAAACAACTTAGGTTAACTTCCCACATGATTCTGAGATGTCTGAAAGTTGTTTCATACCTGTGCACATCAAGACAAAAAAGTTGTTTTCTCAGTGCATGCAATGCTTTTACAATACAAATAGTATACATTTCAATTTTACACCAAAGCACTTACTGCAAACCTAATGGAAACACCTTAGGTTAACTTTCCACATGATTATGAGTAGTTTGAAAGTTGTTTCATGGCTGTACACATCAACACAAAAAAGTTGTTATCTCAGAGCATGCAATGCTTAGACAATACAAATAGTATACATTTCAATTTTACACCAAAGTACTTACTGCAAACCTAATGGAAACAACTTAGATTAACTTCCCACATGATTCTGAGATGTCTCAAAGTTGTTTCATACCTGTGCACATCAAGACAAAAAAGTTGTTTTCTCAGTGCATGCAATGCTTTTACAATACAAATAGTATACATTTCAATTTTACACCAAAGCACTTACTGCAAATCTAATGGAAACACCTTAGGTTAACTTTCTACATGATTATGAGTAGTTTGAAAGTTGTTTCATGGCTGTACACATCAACACAAAAAAGTTGTTATCTCAGTGCATGCAATGCTTAGACAATACAAATAGTATACATTTCAATTTTACACCAAAGCACTTACTGCAAACCTAATGGAAACACTTTAGGTTAACTTCCCACATGATTCTGAGATGTCTGAAAGTTGTTTCATACCTGTGCACATAAAGACAAAAAAGTTGATTTCACAGAGAATAGAATGCTTTGACATAAAAGTAGTATACATTTCAATTGTACTCAAAAGTCCTGACTGCAAACCTAATGCAAACACATTTGGTTAACTTCCCACATGAGTATGACTAGGTTTAAAGTTGTTTCATCCCTCAGTTCATCAAGACAAAAAAGTTACTTTCTCAGTACTACTATGCTCTGACATTAAGGTAGTATACATCTCAATTTTACACCAAAGTGCTTACTGCAAACTAATTGAAACACCTTAGGTTAACTTCCCACATGATTATGAGTAGTTTGAAAGTTGTTTCATGGCTGTACACATCAACACAAAAAAGTTGTTATCTCAGTGAATGCAATGCTTAGACAATACAAATAGTATACATTTCAATTTTACACCAAAGCTCTTCCTGCAAACCTAATGGAAACAACTTAGATTAACTTCCCACATAATTCTGAGATGTCTGAAAGTTGTTTCATACCTGTGCACATCAAGACAAAAAAGTTGTTTTCTCAGTGCATGCAATGCTTTTACAATACAAATAGTATACATTTCAATTTTACACCAAAGCACTTACTGCAAACCTAATGGAAAAACCTTAGGTTAACTTTCCACATGATTATCAGTAGTTTGAAAGTTGTTTCATGGCTGTACACATCAACACAAAAAAGTTGTTATCTCATTGCATGCAATGCTTAGACAATACAAATAGTATACATTTCAATTTTACACCAAAGCACTTACTGCAAACCTAATGGAAACACTTTAGGTTAACTTCCCACATGATTCAGAGATGTCTGAAAGTTGTTTCATACCTGTGCACATAAAGACAAAAAAGTTGATTTCACAGACAATAGAATGCTTTGACATAAAAGTAGTATACATTTCAATTGTACTCAAAAGTCCTGACTGCAAACCTAATGCAAACACATTTGGTTAACTTCCCACATGAGTATGACTAGGTTTAAAGTTGTTTCATGCCTCAGTTCATCAAGACAAAAAAGTTACTTTCTCAGTACTACTATGCTCTGACATTAAGGTAGGACACATCTGAATTTTATACCAAAGTACTTACTGCAAACTAATGGAAACACCTTAGGTTAACTTCCCACATGATTATGAGTAGTTTGAAAGTTGTTTCATGGCTGTACACATCAACACAAAAAAGTTGTTATCTCAGTGAATGCAATGCTTAGACAATACAAATAGTATACATTTCAATTTTACACCAAAGCTCTTCCTGCAAACCTAATGGAAACAACTTAGATTAACTTCCCACATAATTCTGAGATGTCTGAAAGTTGTTTCATACCTGTGCACATAAAGACAAAAAAGTTGATTTCACAGACAATAGAATGCTTTCACATAAAAGTAGTATACATTTCAATTGTACTCAAAAGTCCTGACTGCAAACCTAATGCAAACACATTTGGTTAACTTCCCACATGAGTATGACTAGGTTTAAAGTTGTTTCATGCCTCAGTTCATCAAGACAAAAAAGTTACTTTCTCAGTACTACTATGTCTGACATTAAGGTAGGACACATCTGAATTTTATACCAAAGTACTTACTGCAAACTAATGGAAACACGTTAGGTTAACTTCCCACATGATTATGAGTAGTTTGAAAGTTGTTTCATGGCTGTACACATCAACACAAAAAAGTTGTTATCTCAGTGAATGCAATGCTTAGACAATACAAATAGTATACATTTCAATTTTACACCAAAGTACTTACTGCAAACCTAATGGAAACAACTTAGGTTAACTTCCCACATGATTCTGAGATGTCTGAAAGTTGTTTCATACCTGTGCACATCAAGACAAAAAAGTTGTTTTCTCAGTGCATGCAATGCTTTTACAATACAAATAGTATACATTTCAATTTTACACCAAAGCACTTACTGCAAACCTAATGGAAACACCTTAGGTTAACTTTCCACATGATTATGAGTAGTTTGAAAGTTGTTTCATGGCTGTACACATCAACACAAAAAAGTTGTTATCTCAGAGCATGCAATGCTTAGACAATACAAATAGTATACATTTCAATTTTACACCAAAGCACTTACTGCAAACCTAATGGAAACACTTTAGGTTAACTTCCCACATGATTCTGAGATGTCTGAAAGTTGTTTCATACCTGTGCACATAAAGACAAAAAAGTTGATTTCACAGAGAATAGAATGCTTTGACATAAAAGTAGTATACATTTCAATTGTACTCAAAAGTCCTGACTGCAAACCTAATGCAAACACATTTGGTTAACTTCCCACATGAGTATGACTAGGATAAAGTTGTTTCATCCCTCAGTTCATCAAGACAAAAAAGTTACTTTCTCAGTACTACTATGCTCTGACATTAAGGTAGTATACATCTCAATTTTACACCAAAGTGCTTACTGCAAACTAATTGAAACACCTTAGGTTAACTTCCCACATGATTATGAGTAGTTTGAAAGTTGTTTCATGGCTGTACACATCAACACAAAAAAGTTGTTATCTCAGTGAATGCAATGCTTAGACAATACAAATAGTATACATTTCAATTTTACACCAAAGTACTTACTGCAAACCTAATGGAAACAACTTAGATTAACTTCCCACATGATTCTGAGATGTCAGAAAGTTGTTTCATACCTGTGCACATCAAGACAAAAAAGTTGTTTTCTCAGTGCATGCAATGCTTTTACAATACAAATAGTATACATTTCAATTTTACACCAAAGCACTTACTGCAAACCTAATGGAAACACTTTAGGTTAACTTCCCACATGATTCAGAGATGTCTGAAAGTTGTTTCATACCTGTGCACATAAAGACAAAAAAGTTGATTTCACAGACAATAGAATGCTTTGACATAAAAGTAGTATACATTTCAATTGTACTCAAAAGTCCTGACTGCAAACCTAATGCAAACACATTTGGTTAACTTCCCACATGAGTATGACTAGGTTTAAAGTTGTTTCATGCCTCAGTTCATCAAGACAAAAAAGTTACTTTCTCAGTACTACTATGCTCTGACATTAAGGTGGGACACATCTGAATTTTATACCAAAGTACTTACTGCAAACTAATGGAAACACCTTAGGTTAACTTCCCACATGATTATGAGTAGTTTCAAAGTTGTTTCATGGCTGTACACATCAACACAAAAAAGTTGTTATCTCAGTGAATGCAATGCTTAGACAATACAAATAGTATACATTTCAATTTTACACCAAAGCTCTTCCTGCAAACCTAATGGAAACAACTTAGATTAACTTCCCACATAATTCTGAGATGTCTGAAAGTTGTTTCATACCTGTGCACATAAAGACAAAAAAGTTGATTTCACAGACAATAGAATGCTTTGACATAAAAGTAGTATACATTTCAATTGTACTCAAAAGTCCTGACTGCAAACCTAATGCAAACACATTTGGTTAACTTCCCACATCAGTATGACTAGGTTTAAAGTTGTTTCATGCCTCAGTTCATCAAGACAAAAAAGTTACTTTCTCAGTACTACTATGCTCTGACATTAAGGTAGTATACATCTCAATTTTACAACAAAGTGCTTACTGCAAACTAATGGAAACACCTTAGGATAACTTCCCACATGATTATGAGTAGTTTGAAAGTTGTTTCATGGCTGTACACATCAACACAAAAAAGTTGTTATCTCAGTGAATGCAATGCTTAGACAATACAAATAGTAGACATTTCAGTTTTACACCAAAGTACTTACTGCAAACCTAATGGAAACAACTTAGATTAACTTCCCACATGATTCTGAGATGTCTGAAAGTTGTTTCATACCTGTGTACATCAAGACAAAAAAGTTGTTTTCTCAGTGCATGCAATGCTTTTACAATACAAATAGTATACATTTCAATTTTACACCAAAGCACTTACTGCAAACCTAATGGAAACACCTTAGGTTAACTTCCCACATGATTCAGAGATGTCTGAAAGTTGTTTCATACCTGTGCACATAAAGACAAAAAAGTTGATTTCACAGAGAATAGAATGCTTTGACATAAAAGTAGTATACATTTCAATTGTACTCAAAAGTCCTGACTGCAAACCTAATGCAAACACATTTGGTTAACTTCCCACATGAGTATGACTAGGTTTAAAGTTGTTTCATGCCTCAGTTCATCAAGACAAAAAAGTTACTTTCTCAGTACTACTATGTCTGACATTAAGGTAGGACACATCTGAATTTCATACCAAAGTACTTACTGCAAACTAATGGAAACACATTAGGTTAACTTCCCACATGATTATGAGTAGTTTGAAAGTTGTTTCATGGCTGTACACATAAACACAAAAAAGTTGTTATCTCAGTGAATGCAATGCTTAGACAATACAAATAGTATACATTTCAATTTTACACTAAAGTACTTACTGCAAACCTAATGGAAACAACTTAGGTTAACTTCCCACATGATTCTGAGATGTCTGAAAGTTGTTTCATACCTGTGCACATCAAGACAAAAAAGTTGTTTTCTCAGTGCATGCAATGATTTTACAATACAAATAGTATACATTTCAATTTTACACCAAAGCACTTACTGCAAACCTAATGGAAACACCTTAGGTTAACTTTCCACATGATTATGAGTAATTTGAAAGTTGTTTCATGGCTGTACACATCAACACAAAAAAGTTGTTATCTCAGTGCATGCAATGCTTAGACAATACAAATAGTATACATTTCAATTTTACACCAAAGCACTTACTGCAAACCTAATGGAAACACTTTAGGTTAACTTCCCACATGATTCTGAGATGTCTGAAAGTTGTTTCATACCTGTGCACATAAAGACAAAAAAGTTGATTTCACAGAGAATAGAATGCTTTGACATAAAAGTAGTATACATTTCAATTGTACTCAAAAGTCCTGACTGCAAACCTAATGCAAACACATTTGGTTAACTTCCCACATGAGTATGACTAGGTTTAAAGTTGTTTCATCCCTCAGTTCATCAAGACAAAAAAGTTACTTTCTCAGTACTACTATGCTCTGACATTAAGGTAGTATACATCTCAATTTTACACCAAAGTGCTTACTGCAAACTAATTGAAACACCTTAGGTTAACTTCCCACATGATTATGAGTAGTTTGAAAGTTGTTTCATGGCTGTACACATCAACACAAAAAAGTTGTTATCTCAGAGCATGCAGTGCTTAGACAATACAAATAGTATACATTTCAATTTTACACCAAAGCTCTTACTGCAAACCTAATGGAAACAACTTAGATTAACTTCCCACATGATTCTGAGATGTCTGAAAGTTGTTTCATACCTGTGCACATCAAGACAAAAAAGTTGTTTTCTCAGTGCATGCAATGCTTTTACAATACACATAGAATACATTTCAATTTTACACCAAAGCATTTACTGCAAACCTAATGGAAACACTTTAGGTTAACTTCCCACATGATTCTGAGATGTCTGAAAGTTGTTTCATACCTGTGCACATAAAGACAAATAAGTTGATTTCACAGTGAATAGAATGCTTTGACATAAAAGTAGTATACATTTCAATTGTACTCAAAAGTCCTGACTGCAAACCTAATGCAAACACATTTGGTTAACTTCCCACATGAGTATGACTAGGTTTAAAGTTGTTTCATGCCTCAGTTCATCAAGACAAAAAAATTACTTTCTCAGTACTACTATGATCTGACATTAAGGTAGGACACATCTGAATTTTATACCAAAGTACTTACTGCAAACTAATGGAAACACCTTAGGTTAACTTCCCACATGATTATGAGTAGTTTGAAAGTTGTTTCATGGCTGTACACATCAACACAAAAAAGTTGTTATCTCAGTGAATGCAATGCTTAGACAATACAAATAGTATACATTTCAATTTTACACCAAAGTACTTACTGCAAACCTAATGGAAACAACTTAGATTAACTTCCCACATGATTCAGAGATGTCTGAAAGTTGTTTCATACCTGTGCACATAAAGACAAAAAAGTTGATTTCACAGAGAATAGAATGCTTTGACATAAAAGTAGTATACATTTCAATTGTACTCAAAAGTCCTGACTGCAAACCTAATGCAAACACATTTGGTTAACTTCCCACATGAGTATGACTAGGTTTAAAGTTGTTTCATGCCTCAGTTCATCAAGACAAAAAAGTTACATTCTCAGTACTACTATGTCTGACGTTAAGGTAGGACACATCTGAATTTTATACCAAAGTACTTACTGCAAACTAATGGAAACACCTTAGGTTAACTTCCCACATGATTATAAGTAGTTTGAAAGTTGTTTCATGGCTGTACACATCAACACAAAAAAGTTGTTATCTCAGAGCATGCAGTGCTTAGACAATACAAATACTATACATTTCAATTTTACACCAAAGCTCTTACTGCAAACCTAATGGAAACAACTTAGATTAACTTCCCACATAATTCTGAGATGTCTGAAAGTTGTTTCATACCTGTGCACATCAAGACAAAAAAGTTGTTTTCTCAGTGCATGCAATGCTTTTACAATACATATAGAATACATTTCAATTTTACATTAAAGCATTTACTGCAAACCTAATGGAAACACCTTAGGTTAACTTTCCACATGATTATGAGTAGTTTGAAGGTTGTTTCATGGCTGTACACATCAACACAAAAAAGTTGTTATCTCAGTGCATGCAATGCTTAGACAATACAAATAGTATACATTTCTATTTTACACCAAAGCACTTACTGCAAACCTAATGGAAACACTTTAGGTTAACTTCCCACATGAGTATGACTAGGTTTAAGGTTGTTTCATGCCTCAGGTCATCAAGACAAAAAAGTTACTTTCTCAGTACTACTATGATCTGACATTAAGGTAGGACACATCTGAATTTTATACCAAAGTACTTACTGCAAACTAATTGAAACACCTTAGGTTAACATCCCACATGATTATGAGTAGTTTGAAAGTTGTTTCATGGCTGTACACATCAACACAAAAAAGTTGTTATCTCAGTGAATGCAATGCTTAGACAATACAAATAGTATACATTTCAATTTTACACCAAAGTATTTACTGCAAACCTAATGGAAACAACTTAGATTAACTTCCCACATGATTCTGAGATGTCTCAAAGTTGTTTCATACCTGTGCACATCAAGACAAAAAAGTTGTTTTCTCAGTGCATGCAATGCTTTTACAATACAAATAGTATACATTTCAATTTTACACCAAAGCACTTACTGCAAAACTAATGGAAACACCTTAGGTTAACTTTCTACATGATTATGAGTAGTTTGAAAGTTGTTTCATGGCTGTACACATCAACACAAAAAAGTTGTTATCTCAGTGCATGCAATGCTTAGACAATACAAATAGTATACATTTCAATTTTACACCAAAGCACTTACTGCAAACCTAATGGAAACACTTTAGGTTAACTTCCCACATGATTCTGAGATGTCTGAAAGTTGTTTCATACCTGTGCACATAAAGACAAAAAAGTTGATTTCACAGAGAATAGAATGCTTTGACATAAAAGTAGTATACATTTCAATTGTACTCAAAAGTCCTGACTGCAAACCTAATGCAAACACATTTGGTTAACTTCCCACATGAGTATGACTAGGTTTAAAGTTGTTTCATCCCTCAGTTCATCAAGACAAAAAAGTTACTTTCTCAGTACTACTATGCTCTGACATTAAGGTAGTATACATCTCAATTTTACACCAAAGTGCTTACTGCAAACTAATTGAAACACCTTAGGTTAACTTCCCGCATGATTATGAGTAGTTTGAAAGTTGTTTCATGGCTGTACACATCAACACAAAAAAGTTGTTATCTCAGTGAATGCAATGCTTAGACAATACAAATAGTATACATTTCAATTTTACACCAAAGTACTTACTGCAAACCTAATGGAAACAACTTAGATTAACTTCCCACATGATTCTGAGATGTCAGAAAGTTGTTTCATACCTGTGCACATCAAGACAAAAAAGTTGTTTTCTCAGTGCATGCAATGCTTTTACAATACAAATAGTATACATTTCAATTTTACACCAAAGCACTTACTGCAAACCTAATGGAAACACCTTAGGTTAACTTTCTACATGATTATCAGTAGTTTGAAAGTTGTTTCATGGCTGTACACATCAACACAAAAAAGTTGTTATCTCAGTGCATGCAATGCTTAGACAATACAAATAGTATACATTTCAATTTTACACCAAAGCACTTACTGCAAACCTAATGGAAACACTTTAGGTTAACTTCCCACATGATTCTGAGATGTCTGAAAGTTGTTTCATACCTGTGCACATAAAGACAAAAAAGTTGATTTCACAGACAATAGAATGCTTTGACATAAAAGTAGTATACATTTCAATTGTACTCAAAAGTCCTGACTGCAAACCTAATGCAAACACATTTAGTTAACTTCCCACATGAGTATGACTAGGTTTAAAGTTGTTTCATGCCTCAGTTCATCAAGACAAAAAAGTTACTTTCTCAGTACTACTATGCTCTGACATTAAGGTAGGACACATCTGAATTTTATACCAAAGTGCTTACTGCAAACTAATGGAAACACCTTAGGTTAACTTCCCACATGATTATGAGTAGTTTGAAAGTTGTTTCATGGCTGTACACATCAACACAAAAAAGTTGTTATCTCAGTGAATGCAATGCTTAGACAATACAAATAGTATACATTTCAATTTTACACCAAAGCTCTTCCTGCAAACCTAATGGAAACAACTTAGATTAACTTCCCACATAATTCTGAGATGTCTGAAAGTTGTTTCATACCTGTGCACATAAAGACAAAAAAGTTGATTTCACAGACAATAGAATGCTTTCACATAAAAGTAGTATACATTTCAATTGTACTCAAAAGTCCTGACTGCAAACCTAATGCAAACACATTTGGTTAACTTCCCACATGAGTATGACTAGGTTTAAAGTTGTTTCATGCCTCAGTTCATCAAGACAAAAAAGTTACTTTCTCAGTACTACTATGTCTGACATTAAGGTAGGACACATCTGAATTTTATACCAAAGTACTTACTGCAAACTAATGGAAACACGTTAGGTTAACTTCCCACATGATTATGAGTAGTTTGAAAGTTGTTTCATGGCTGTACACATCAACACAAAAAAGTTGTTATCTCAGTGAATGCAATGCTTAGACAATACAAATAGGATACATTTCAATTTTACACCAAAGTACTTACTGCAAACCTAATGGAAACAACTTAGGTTAACTTCCCACATGATTCTGAGATGTCTGAAAGTTGTTTCATACCTGTGCACATCAAGACAAAAAAGTTGTTTTCTCAGTGCATGCAATGCTTTTACAATACAAATAGTATACATTTCAATTTTACACCAAAGCACTTACTGCAAACCTAATGGAAACACCTTAGGTTAACTTTCCACATGATTATGAGTAGTTTGAAAGTTGTTTCATGGCTGTACACATCAACACAAAAAAGTTGTTATCTCAGTGCATGCAATGCTTAGACAATACAAATAGTATACATTTCAATTTTACACCAAAGCACTTACTGCAAACCTAATGGAAACAACTTAGATTAACTTCCCACATGATTCAGAGATGTCTGAAAGTTGTTTCATACCTGTGCACATAAAGACAAAAAAGTTGATTTCACAGAGAATAGAATGCTTTGACATAAAAGTAGTATACATTTCAATTGTACTCAAAAGTCCTGACTGCAAACCTAATGCAAACACATTTGGTTAACTTCCCACATGAGTATGACTAGGTTTAAAGTTGTTTCATGCCTCAGTTCATCAAGACAAAAAAGTTACATTCTCAGTACTACTATGTCTGACGTTAAGGTAGGACACATCTGAATTTTATACCAAAGTACTTACTGCAAACTAATGGAAACACCTTAGGTTAACTTCCCACATGATTATAAGTAGTTTGAAAGTTGTTTCATGGCTGTACACATCAACACAAAAAAGTTGTTATCTCAGAGCATGCAGTGCTTAGACAATACAAATACTATACATTTCAATTTTACACCAAAGCTCTTACTGCAAACCTAATGGAAACAACTTAGATTAACTTCCCACATGATTCTGAGATGTCTGAAAGTTGTTTCATACCTGTGCACATCAAGACAAAAAAGTTGTTTTCTCAGTGCATGCAATGCTTTTACAATACATATAGAATACATTTCAATTTTACATTAAAGCATTTACTGCAAACCTAATGGAAACACCTTAGGTTAACTTTCCACATGATTATGAGTAGTTTGAAGGTTGTTTCATGGCTGTACACATCAACACAAAAAAGTTGTTATCTCAGTGCATGCAATGCTTAGACAATACAAATAGTATACATTTCTATTTTACACCAAAGCACTTACTGCAAACCTAATGGAAACACTTTAGGTTAACTTCCCACATGAGTATGACTAGGTTTAAGGTTGTTTCATGCCTCAGGTCATCAAGACAAAAAAGTTACTTTCTCAGTACTACTATGATCTGACATTAAGGTAGGACACATCTGAATTTTATACCAAAGTACTTACTGCAAATTAATTGAAACACCTTAGGTTAACATCCCACATGATTATGAGTAGTTTGAAAGTTGTTTCATGGCTGTACACATCAACACAAAAAAGTTGTTATCTCAGTGAATGCAATGCTTAGACAATACAAATAGTATACATTTCAATTTTACACCAAAGTACTTACTGCAAACCTAATGGAAACAACTTAGATTAACTTCCCACATGATTCTGAGATGTCTCAAAGTTGTTTCATACCTGTGCACATCAAGACAAAAAAGTTGTTTTCTCAGTGCATGCAATGCTTTTACAATACAAATAGTATACATTTCAATTTTACACCAAAGCACTTACTGCAAAACTAATGGAAACACCTTAGGTTAACTTTCTACATGATTATGAGTAGTTTGAAAGTTGTTTCATGGCTGTACACATCAACACAAAAAAGTTGTTATCTCAGTGCATGCAATGCTTAGACAATACAAATAGTATACATTTCAATTTTACACCAAAGCACTTACTGCAAACCTAATGGAAACACTTTAGGTTAACTTCCCACATGATTCTGAGATGTCTGAAAGTTGTTTCATACCTGTGCACATAAAGACAAAAAAGTTGATTTCACAGAGAATAGAATGCTTTGACATAAAAGTAGTATACATTTCAATTGTACTCAAAAGTCCTGACTGCAAACCTAATGCAAACACATTTGGTTAACTTCCCACATGAGTATGACTAGGTTTAAAGTTGTTTCATCCCTCAGTTCATCAAGACAAAAAAGTTACTTTCTCAGTACTACTATGCTCTGACATTAAGGTAGTATACATCTCAATTTTACACCAAAGTGCTTACTGCAAACTAATTGAAACACCTTAGGTTAACTTCCCGCATGATTATGAGTAGTTTGAAAGTTGTTTCATGGCTGTACACATCAACACAAAAAAGTTGTTATCTCAGTGAATGCAATGCTTTTACAATACAAATAGTATACATTTCAATTTTACACCAAAGTACTTACTGCAAACCTAATGGAAACAACTTAGATTAACTTCCCACATGATTCTGAGATGTCAGAAAGTTGTTTCATACCTGTGCACATCAAGACAAAAAAGTTGTTTTCTCAGTGCATGCAATGCTTTTACAATGCAAATAGTATACATTTCAATTTTACACCAAAGCACTTACTGCAAACCTAATGGAAACACCTTAGGTTAACTTTCCACATGATTATCAGTAGTTTGAAAGTTGTTTCATGGCTGTACACATCAACACAAAAAAGTTGTTATCTCAGTGCATGCAATGCTTAGACAATACAAATAGTATACATTTCAATTTTACACCAAAGCACTTACTGCAAACCTAATGGAAACACTTTAGGTTAACTTCCCACATGATTCTGAGATGTCTGAAAGTTGTTTCATACCTGTGCACATAAAGACAAAAAAGTTGATTTCACAGACAATAGAATGCTTTGACATAAAAGTAGTATACATTTCAATTGTACTCAAAAGTCCTGACTGCAAACCTAATGCAAACACATTTGGTTAACTTCCCACATGAGTATGACTAGGTTTAAAGTTGTTTCATGCCTCAGTTCATCAAGACAAAAAAGTTACTTTCTCAGTACTACTATGCTCTGACATTAAGGTAGGACACATCTGAATTTTATACCAAAGTACTTACTGCAAACTAATGGAAACACCTTAGGTTAACTTCCCACATGATTATGAGTAGTTTGAAAGTTGTTTCATGGCTGTACACATCAACACAAAAAAGTTGTTATCTCAGTGAATGCAATGCTTAGACAATACGAATAGTATACATTTCAATTTTACACCAAAGCTCTTCCTGCAAACCTAATGGAAACAACTTAGATTAACTTCCCACATAATTCTGAGATGTCTGAAAGTTGTTTCATACCTGTGCACATAAAGACAAAAAAGTTGATTTCACAGACAATAGAATGCTTTCACATAAAAGTAGTATACATTTCAATTGTACTCAAAAGTCCTGACTGCAAACCTAATGCAAACACATTTGGTTAACTTCCCACATGAGTATGACTTGGTTTAAAGTTGTTTCATGCCTCAGTTCATCAAGACAAAAAAGTTACTTTCTCAGTACTACTATGTCTGACATTAAGGTAGGACACATCTGAATTTTATACCAAAGTACTTACTGCAAACTAATGGAAACACGTTAGGTTAACTTCCCACATGATTATGAGTAGTTTGAAAGTTGTTTCATGGCTGTACACATCAACACAAAAAAGTTGTTATCTCAGTGAATGCAATGCTTAGACAACACAAATAGTATACATTTCAATTTTACACCAAAGTACTTACTGCAAACCTAATGGAAACAACTTAGGTTAACTTCCCACATGATTCTGAGATGTCTGAAAGTTGTTTCATACCTGTGCACATCAAGACAAAAAAGTTGTTTTCTCAGTGCATGCAATGCTTTTACAATACAAATAGTATACATTTCAATTTTACACCAAAGCACTTACTGCAAACCTAATGGATACACCTTAGGTTAACTTTCCACATGATTATGAGTAGTTTGAAAGTTGTTTCATGGCTGTACACATCAACACAAAAAAGTTGTTATCTCAGTGCATGCAATGCTTAGACAATACAAATAGTATACATTTCAATTTTACACCAAAGCACTTACTGCAAACCTAATGGAAACACTTTAGGTTAACTTCCCACATGATTCTGAGATGTCTGAAAGTTGTTTCATACCTGTGCACATAAAGACAAAAAAGTTGATTTCACAGAGAATAGAATGCTTTGACATAAAAGTAGTATACATTTCAATTGTACTCAAAAGTCCTGACTGCAAACCTAATGCAAACACATTTGGTTAACTTCCCACATGAGTATGACTAGGTTTAAAGTTGTTTCATCCCTCAGTTCATCAAGACAAAAAAGTTACTTTCTCAGTACTACTATGCTCTGACATTAAGGTAGTATACATCTCAATTTTACACCAAAGTGCTTACTGCAAACTAATGGAAACACCTTAGGTTAACTTCCCACATGATTATGAGTAGTTTGAAAGTTGTTTCATGGCTGTACACATCAACACAAAAAAGTTGTTATCTCAGTGAATGCAATGCTTAGACAATACAAATAGTATACATTTCAATTTTACACCAAAGTACTTACTGCAAACCTAATGGAAACAACTTAGATTAACTTCCCACATGATTCTGAGATGTCAGAAAGTTGTTTCATACCTGTGCACATCAAGACAAAAAAGTTGTTTTCTCAGTGCATGCAATGCTTTTACAATACAAATAGTATACATTTCAATTTTACACCAAAGCACTTACTGCAAACCTAATGGAAACACTTTAGGTTAACTTCCCACATGATTCAGAGATGTCTGAAAGTTGTTTCATACCTGTGCACATAAAGACAAAAAAGTTGATTTCACAGACAATAGAATGCTTTGACATAAAAGTAGTATACATTTCAATTGTACTCAAAAGTCCTGACTGCAAACCTAATGCAAACACATTTGGTTAACTTCCCACATGAGTATGACTAGGTTTAAAGTTGTTTCATGCCTCAGTTCATCAAGACAAAAAAGTTACTTTCTCAGTACTGCTATGCTCTGACATTAAGGTAGTATACATCTCAATTTTACAACAAAGTGCTTACTGCAAACTAATTGAAACACCTTAGGATAACTTCCCACATGATTATGAGTAGTTTGAAAGTTGTTTCATGGCTGTACACATCAACACAAAAAAGTTGTTATCTCAGAGCATGCAGTGCTTAGACAATACAAATAGTATACATTTCAATTTTACACCAAAGCATTTACTGCAAACCTAATGGAAACACCTTAGGTTAACTTTCCACATGATTATGAGTAGTTTGAAAGTTGTTTCATGGCTGTACATATCAACACATAAAAGTTGTTATCTCAGTGCATGCAATTCTTAGACAATACAAATAGTATGCATTTCTATTTTACACCAAAGCACTTACTGCAAACCTAATGGAAACACTTTAGGTTAACTTCCCACATGATTCTGAGATGTCTGAAAGTTGTTTCATACCTGTGCACATAAAGACAAAAAAGTTGATTTCACTGTGAATAGAATGCTTTGACATAAAAGTAGTATACATTTCAATTGTACTCAAAAGTCCTGACTGCAAACCTAATGCAAACACATTTGGTTAACTTCCCACATGAGTATGACTAGGTTTAAAGTTGTTTCATGCCTCAGTTCATCAAGACAAAAGAGTTACTTTCTCAGTACTACTATGATCTGACATTAAGGTAGGACACATCTGAATTTTATACCAAACTACTTACTGCAAACTAATGGAAACACCTTAGGTTAACTTCCCACATGATTATGAGTAGTTTGAAAGTTGTTTCATGGCTGTACACATCAAGACAAAAAAGTTTTTTCTCAGTGCATGCAATGCTTTTACAATACAAATAGTATACATTTCAATTTTACACCAAAGCACTTACTGCAAACCTAATGGAAACACCTTAGGTTAACTTCCCACATGATACAGAGATGTCTGAAAGTTGTTTCATACCTGTGCACATAAAGACAAAAAAAGTTGATTTCACAGAGAATAGAATGCTTTGACATAAAAGTAGTATACATTTCAATTGTACTCAAAAGTCCTGACTGCAAACCTAATGCAAACACATTTGGTTAACTTCCCACATGAGTATGACTAGGTTTAAAGTTGTTTCATGCCTCAGTTCATCAAGACAAAAAAGTTACTTTCTCAGTACTACTATGTCTGACATTAAGGTAGGACACATCTGAATTTTATACCAAAGTACTTACTGCAAACTAATGGAAACACGTTAGGTTAACTTCCCACATGATTATGAGTAGTTTGAAAGTTGTTTCATGGCTGTACACATCAACACAAAAAAGTTGTTATCTCAGTGAATGCAATGCTTAGACATTACAAATAGTATACATTTCAATTTTACACTAAAGTACTTACTGCAAACCTAATGGAAACAACTTAGGTTAACTTCCCACATGATTCTGAGATGTCTGAAAGTTGTTTCATACCTGTGCACATCAAGACAAAAAAGTTGTTTTCTCAGTGCATGCAATGCTTTTACAATACAAATAGTATACATTTCAATTTTACACCAAAGCTCTTACTGCAAACCTAATGGAAACAACTTAGATTAACTTCCCACATGATTCTGAGATGTCTGAAAGTTGTTTCATACCTGTGCACATCAAGACAAAAAAGTTGTTTTCTCAGTGCATGCAATCCTTTTACAATACACATAGAATACATTTCAATTTTACACCAAAGCATTTACTGCAAACCTAATGGAAACACTTTAGGTTAACTTCCCACATGATTCTGAGATGTCTGAAAGTTGTTTCATACCTGTGCACATAAAGACAAAAAAGTTGATTTCACAGTGAATAGAATGCTTTGACATAAAAGTAGTATACATTTCAATTGTACTCAAAAGTCCTGACTGAAAACCTAATGCAAACACATTTGGTTAACTTCCCACATGAGTATGACTAGGTTTAAAGTTGTTTCATGCCTCAGTTCATCAAGACAAAAAAGTTACTTTCTCAGTACTACTATGATCTGACATTAAGGTAGGACACATCTGAATTTTATACCAAAGTACTTACTGCAAACTAATGGAAACACCTTAGGTTAACTTCCCACATGATTATGAGTAGTTTGAAAGTTGTTTCATGGCTGTACACATCAACACAAAAAAGTTGTTATCTGAGTGAATGCAATGCTTAGACAATACAAATAGTATACATTTCAATTTTACACCAAAGTACTTACTGCAAACCTAATGGAAACAACTTAGATTAACTTCCCACATGATTCTGAGATGTCTGAAAGTTGTTTCATACCTGTGCACATCAAGACAAAAAAGTTGTTTTCTCAGTGCATGCAATGCTTTTACAATACAAATAGTATACATTTCAATTTTACACCAAAGCTCTTACTGCAAACCTAATGGAAACACCTTAGGTTAACTTTCCACATGATTATGAGTAGTTTGAAAGTTGTTTCATGGCTGTACACATCAAGACAAAAAAGTTGTTATCTCAGTGCATGCAATGCTTAGACAATACAAATAGTATACATTTCAATTTTACACCAAAGCACTTACTGCAAACCTAATGGAAACACTTTAGGTTAACTTCCCACATGATTCTGAGATGTCTGAAAGTTGTTTCATACCTGTGCACATAAAGACAAAGAAGTTGATTTCACAGACAATAGAATGCTTTGACATAAAAGTAGTATACATTTCAATTGTACTCAAAAGTCCTGACTGCAAACCTAATGCAAACACATTTGGTTAACTTCCCACATGAGTATGACTAGGTTTAAAGTTGTTTCATGCCTCAGTTCATCAAGACAAAAAAGTTACTTTCTCAGTACTACTATGCTCTGACATTAAGGTAGGACACATCTGAATTTTATACCAAAGTACTTACTGCAAACTAATGGAAACACCTTAGGTTAACTTCCCACATGATTATGAGTAGTTTGAAAGTTGTTTCATGGCTGTACACATCAACACAAAAAAGTTGTTATCTCAGTGAATGCAATGCTTAGACAATACGAATAGTATACATTTCAATTTTACACCAAAGCTCTTCCTGCAAACCTAATGGAAACAACTTAGATTAACTTCCCACATAATTCTGAGATGTCTGAAAGTTGTTTCATACCTGTGCACATAAAGACAAAAAAGTTGATTTCACAGACAATAGAATGCTTTCACATAAAAGTAGTATACATTTCAATTGTACTCAAAAGTCCTGACTGCAAACCTAATGCAAACACATTTGGTTAACTTCCCACATGAGTATGACTTGGTTTAAAGTTGTTTCATGCCTCAGTTCATCAAGACAAAAAAGTTACTTTCTCAGTACTACTATGTCTGACATTAAGGTAGGACACATCTGAATTTTATACCAAAGTACTTACTGCAAACTAATGGAAACACGTTAGGTTAACTTCCCACATGATTATGAGTAGTTTGAAAGTTGTTTCATGGCTGTACACATCAACACAAAAAAGTTGTTATCTCAGTGAATGCAATGCTTAGACAACACAAATAGTATACATTTCAATTTTACACCAAAGTACTTACTGCAAACCTAATGGAAACAACTTAGGTTAACTTCCCACATGATTCTGAGATGTCTGAAAGTTGTTTCATACCTGTGCACATCAAGACAAAAAAGTTGTTTTCTCAGTGCATGCAATGCTTTTACAATACAAATAGTATACATTTCAATTTTACACCAAAGCACTTACTGCAAACCTAATGGATACACCTTAGGTTAACTTTCCACATGATTATGAGTAGTTTGAAAGTTGTTTCATGGCTGTACACATCAACACAAAAAAGTTGTTATCTCAGTGCATGCAATGCTTAGACAATACAAATAGTATACATTTCAATTTTACACCAAAGCACTTACTGCAAACCTAATGGAAACACTTTAGGTTAACTTCCCACATGATTCTGAGATGTCTGAAAGTTGTTTCATACCTGTGCACATAAAGACAAAAAAGTTGATTTCACAGAGAATAGAATGCTTTGACATAAAAGTAGTATACATTTCAATTGTACTCAAAAGTCCTGACTGCAAACCTAATGCAAACACATTTGGTTAACTTCCCACATGAGTATGACTAGGTTTAAAGTTGTTTCATCCCTCAGTTCATCAAGACAAAAAAGTTACTTTCTCAGTACTACTATGCTCTGACATTAAGGTAGTATACATCTCAATTTTACACCAAAGTGCTTACTGCAAACTAATGGAAACACCTTAGGTTAACTTCCCACATGATTATGAGTAGTTTGAAAGTTGTTTCATGGCTGTACACATCAACACAAAAAAGTTGTTATCTCAGTGAATGCAATGCTTAGACAATACAAATAGTATACATTTCAATTTTACACCAAAGTACTTACTGCAAACCTAATGGAAACAACTTAGATTAACTTCCCACATGATTCTGAGATGTCAGAAAGTTGTTTCATACCTGTGCACATCAAGACAAAAAAGTTGTTTTCTCAGTGCATGCAATGCTTTTATATTACAAATAGTATACATTTCAATTTTACACCAAAGCACTTACTGCAAACCTAATGGAAACACTTTAGGTTAACTTCCCACATGATTCAGAGATGTCTGAAAGTTGTTTCATACCTGTGCACATAAAGACAAAAAAGTTGATTTCACAGACAATAGAATGCTTTGACATAAAAGTAGTATACATTTCAATTGTACTCAAAAGTCCTGACTGCAAACCTAATGCAAACACATTTGGTTAACTTCCCACATGAGTATGACTAGGTTTAAAGTTGTTTCATGCCTCAGTTCATCAAGACAAAAAAGTTACTTTCTCAGTACTGCTATGCTCTGACATTAAGGTAGTATACATCTCAATTTTACAACAAAGTGCTTACTGCAAACTAATTGAAACACCTTAGGATAACTTCCCACATGATTATGAGTAGTTTGAAAGTTGTTTCATGGCTGTACACATCAACACAAAAAAGTTGTTATCTCAGAGCATGCAGTGCTTAGACAATACAAATAGTATACATTTCAATTTTACACCAAAGCATTTACTGCAAACCTAATGGAAACACCTTAGGTTAACTTTCCACATGATTATGAGTAGTTTGAAAGTTGTTTCATGGCTGTACACATCAACACATAAAAGTTGTTATCTCAGTGCATGCAATTCTTAGACAATACAAATAGTATGCATTTCTATTTTACACCAAAGCACTTACTGCAAACCTAATGGAAACACTTTAGGTTAACTTCCCACATGATTCTGAGATGTCTGAAAGTTGTTTCATACCTGTGCACATAAAGACAAAAAAGTTGATTTCACTGTGAATAGAATGCTTTGACATAAAAGTAGTATACATTTCAATTGTACTCAAAAGTCCTGACTGCAAACCTAATGCAAACACATTTGGTTAACTTCCCACATGAGTATGACTAGGTTTAAAGTTGTTTCATGCCTCAGTTCATCAAGACAAAAGAGTTACTTTCTCAGTACTACTATGATCTGACATTAAGGTAGGACACATCTGAATTTTATACCAAACTACTTACTGCAAACTAATGGAAACACCTTAGGTTAACTTCCCACATGATTATGAGTAGTTTGAAAGTTGTTTCATGGCTGTACACATCAAGACAAAAAAGTTTTTTCTCAGTGCATGCAATGCTTTTACAATACAAATAGTATACATTTCAATTTTACACCAAAGCACTTACTGCAAACCTAATGGAAACACCTTAGGTTAACTTCCCACATGATACAGAGATGTCTGAAAGTTGTTTCATACCTGTGCACATAAAGACAAAAAAGTTGATTTCACAGAGAATAGAATGCTTTGACATAAAAGTAGTATACATTTCAATTGTACTCAAAAGTCCTGACTGCAAACCTAATGCAAACACATTTGGTTAACTTCCCACATGAGTATGACTAGGTTTAAAGTTGTTTCATGCCTCAGTTCATCAAGACAAAAAAGTTACTTTCTCAGTACTACTATGTCTGACATTAAGGTAGGACACATCTGAATTTTATACCAAAGTACTTACTGCAAACTAATGGAAACACGTTAGGTTAACTTCCCACATGATTATGAGTAGTTTGAAAGTTGTTTCATGGCTGTACACATCAACACAAAAAAGTTGTTATCTCAGTGAATGCAATGCTTAGACAATACAAATAGTATACATTTCAATTTTACACTAAAGTACTTACTGCAAACCTAATGGAAACAACTTAGGTTAACTTCCCACATGATTCTGAGATGTCTGAAAGTTGTTTCATACCTGTGCACATCAAGACAAAAAAGTTGTTTTCTCAGTGCATGCAATGCTTTTACAATACAAATAGTATACATTTCAATTTTACACCAAAGCTCTTACTGCAAACCTAATGGAAACAACTTAGATTAACTTCCCACATGATTCTGAGATGTCTGAAAGTTGTTTCATACCTGTGCACATCAAGACAAAAAAGTTGTTTTCTCAGTGCATGCAATCCTTTTACAATACACATAGAATACATTTCAATTTTAGACCAAAGCATTTACTGCAAACCTAATGGAAACACTTTAGGTTAACTTCCCACATGATTCTGAGATGTCTGAAAGTTGTTTCATACCTGTGCACATAAAGACAAAAAAGTTGATTTCACAGTGAATAGAATGCTTTGACATAAAAGTAGTATACATTTCAATTGTACTCAAAAGTCCTGACTGAAAACCTAATGCAAACACATTTGGTTAACTTCCCACATGAGTATGACTAGGTTTAAAGTTGTTTCATGCCTCAGTTCATCAAGACAAAAAAGTTACTTTCTCAGTACTACTATGATCTGACATTAAGGTAGGACACATCTGAATTTTATACCAAAGTACTTACTGCAAACTAATGGAAACACCTTAGGTTAACTTCCCACATGATTATGAGTAGTTTGAAAGTTGTTTCATGGCTGTACACATCAACACAAAAAAGTTGTTATCTGAGTGAATGCAATGCTTAGACAATACAAATAGTATACATTTCAATTTTACACCAAAGTACTTACTGCAAACCTAATGGAAACAACTTAGATTAACTTCCCACATGATTCTGAGATGTCTGAAAGTTGTTTCATACCTGTGCACATCAAGACAAAAAAGTTGTTTTCTCAGTGCATGCAATGCTTTTACAATACAAATAGTATACATTTCAATTTTACACCAAAGCTCTTACTGCAAACCTAATGGAAACACCTTAGGTTAACTTTCCACATGATTATGAGTAGTTTGAAAGTTGTTTCATGGCTGTACACATCAAGACAAAAAAGTTGTTATCTCAGTGCATGCAATGCTTAGACAATACAAATAGTATACATTTCAATTTTACACCAAAGCACTTACTGCAAACCTAATGGAAACACTTTAGATTAACTTCCCACATGATTCAGAGATGTCTGAAAGTTGTTTCATACCTGTGCACATAAAGACAAAAAAGTTGATTTCACAGAGAATAGAATGCTTTGACATAAAAGTAGTATACATTTCAATTGTACTCAAAAGTCCTGACTGCAAACCTAATGCAAACACATTTGGTTAACTTCCCACATGAGTATGACTAGGTTTAAAGTTGTTTCATGCCTCAGTTCATCAAGACAAAAAAGTTACATTCTCAGTACTACTATGTCTGACGTTAAGGTAGGACACATCTGAATTTTATACCAAAGTACTTACTGCAAACTAATGGAAACACCTTAGGTTAACTTCCCACATGATTATAAGTAGTTTGAAAGTTGTTTCATGGCTGTACACATCAACACAAAAAAGTTGTTATCTCAGAGCATGCAGTGCTTAGACAATACAAATAGTATACATTTCAATTTTACACCAAAGCACTTACTGCAAACCTAATGGAAACAACTTAGATTAACTTCCCACATGATTCTGAGATGTCTGAAAGTTGTTTCATACCTGTGCACATCAAGTCAAAAAAGTTGTTTTCTCAGTGCATGCAACGCTTTTACAATACATATAGAATATATTTCAATTTTACATTAAAGCATTTACTGCAAACCTAATGGAAACACCTTAGGTTAACTTTCCACATGATTATGAGTAGTTTGAAAGTTGTTTCATGGCTGTACACATCAACACAAAAAAGTTGTTATCTCAGTGCATGCAATGCTTAGACAATACAAATAGTATACATTTCTATTTTACACCAAAGCACTTACTGCAAACCTAATGGAAACACTTTAGGTTAACTTCCCACATGAGTATGACTAGGTTTAAGGTTGTTTCATGCCTCAGTTCATCAAGACAAAAAAGTTACTTTCTCAGTACTACTATGATCTGACATTAAGGTAGGACACATCTGAATTTTATACCAAAGTACTTACTGCAAACTAATTGAAACACCTTAGGTTAACTTCCCACATGATTATGAGTAGTTTGAAAGTTGTTTCATGGCTGTACACATCAACACAAAAAAGTTGTTGTCTCAGTGAATGCAATGCTTAGACAATACAAATAGTATACATTTCAATTTTACACCAAAGTACTTACTGCAAACCTAATGGAAACAACTTAGATTAACTTCCCACATGATTCTGAGATGTCTCAAAGTTGTTTCATACCTGTGCACATCAAGACAAAAAATTTGTTTTCTCAGTGCATGCAATGCTTTTACAATACAAATAGTATACATTTCAATTTTACACCAAAGCACTTACTGCAAAACTAATGGAAACACCTTAGGTTAACTTTCTACATGATTATGAGTAGTTTGAAAGTTGTTTCATGGCTGTGCACATAAAGACAAAAAAGTTGATTTCACAGAGAATAGAATGCTTTGACATAAAAGTAGTATACATTTCAATTGTACTCAAAAGTCCTGACTGCAAACCTAATGCAAACACATTTGGTTAACTTCCCACATGAGTATGACTAGGTTTAAAGTTGTTTCATCCCTCAGTTCATCAAGACAAAAAAGTTACTTTCTCAGTACTACTATGCTCTGACATTAAGGTAGTATACATCTCAATTTTACACCAAAGTGCTTACTGCAAACTAATTGAAACACCTTAGGTTAACTTCCCACATGATTATGAGTAGTTTGAAAGTTGTTTCATGGCTGTACACATCAACACAAAAAAGTTGTTATCTCAGTGAATGCAATGCTTAGACAATACAAATAGTATACATTTCAATTTTACACCAAAGTACTTACTGCAAATCTAATGGAAACAACTTAGATTAACTTCCCACATGATTCTGAGATGTCAGAAAGTTGTTTCATACCTGTGCACATCAAGACAAAAAAGTTGTCTTCTCAGTGCATGCAATGCTTTTACAATACAAATAGTATACATTTCAATTTTACACCAAAGCACTTACTGCAAACCTAATGGAAACACCTTAGGTTAACTTTCCACATGATTATCAGTAGTTTGAAAGTTGTTTCATGGCAGTACACATCAACACAAAAAAGTTGTTATCTCAGTGCATGCAATGCTTAGACAATACAAATAGTATACATTTCAATTTTACACCAAAGCACTTACTGCAAACCTAATGGAAACACTTTAGGTTAACTTCCCACATGATTCAGAGATGTCTGAAAGTTGTTTCATACCTGTGCACATAAAGACAAAAAAGTTGATTTCACAGACAATAGAATGCGTTGACATAAAAGTAGTATACATTTCAATTGTACTCAAAAGTCCTGACTGCAAACCTAATGCAAACACATTTGGTTAACTTCCCACATGAGTATGACTAGGTTTAAAGTTGTTTCATGCCTCAGTTCATCAAGACAAAAAAGTTACTTTCTCAGTACTACTATGCTCTGACATTAAGGTAGGACACATCTGAATTTTATACCAAAGTACTTACTGCAAACTAATGGAAACACCTTAGGTTAACTTCCCACATGATTATGAGTAGTTTGAAAGTTGTTTCATGGCTGTACACATCAACACAAAAAAGTTGTTATCTCAGTGAATGCAATGCTTAGACAATACAAATAGTATACATTTCAATTTTACACCAAAGCTCTTCCTGCAAACCTAATGGAAACAACTTAGATTAACTTCCCACATAATTCTGAGATGTCTGAAAGTTGTTTCATACCTGTGCACATAAAGACAAAAAAGTTGATTTCACAGACAATAGAATGCTTTCACATAAAAGTAGTATACATTTCAATTGTACTCAAAAGTCCTGACTGCAAACCTAATGCAAACACATTTGGTTAACTTCCCACATGAGTATGACTAGGTTTAAAGTTGTTACATGCCTCAGTTCATCAAGACAAAAAAGTTACTTTCTCAGTACTACTATGTCTGACATTAAGGTAGGACACATCTGAATTTTATACCAAAGTACTTACTGCAAACTAATGGAAACACGTTAGGTTAACTTCCCACATGATTATGAGTAGTTTGAAAGTTGTTTCATGGCTGTACACATCAACACAAAAAAGTTGTTATCTCAGTGAATGCAATGCTTAGACAATACAAATAGGATACATTTCAATTTTACACCAAAGTACTTACTGCAAACCTAATGGAAACAACTTAGGTTAACTTCCCACATGATTCTGAGATGTCTGAAAGTTGTTTCATACCTGTGCACATCAAGACAAAAAAGTTGTTTTCTCAGTGCATGCAATGCTTTTACAATACATATAGAATACATTTCAATTTTACATTAAAGCATTTACTGCAAACCTAATGGAAACACCTTAGGTTAACTTTCCACATGATTATGAGTAGTTTGAAAGTTGTTTCATGGCTGTACACATCAACACAAAAAAGTTGTTATCTCAGTGCATGCAATGCTTAGACAATACAAATAGTATACATTTCTATTTTACACCAAAGCACTTACTGCAAACCTAATGGAAACACTTTAGGTTAACTTCCCACATGAGTATGACTAGGTTTAAGGTTGTTTCATGCCTCAGTTCATCAAGACAAAAAAGTTACTTTCTCAGTACTACTATGATCTGACATTAAGGTAGGACACATCTGAATTTTATACCAAAGTACTTACTGCAAACTAATTGAAACACCTTAGGTTAACTTGCCACATGATTATGAGTAGTTTGAAAGTTGTTTCATGGCTGTACACATCAACACAAAAAAGTTGTTATCTCAGTGAATGCAATGCTTAGACAATACAAATAGTATACATTTCAATTTTACACCAAAGTACTTACTGCAAACCTAATGGAAACAACTTAGATTAACTTCCCACATGATTCTGAGATGTCTCAAAGTTGTTTCATACCTGTGCACATCAAGACAAAAAATTTGTTTTCTCAGTGCATGCAATGCTTTTACAATACAAATAGTATACATTTCAATTTTACACCAAAGCACTTACTGCAAAACTAATGGAAACACCTTAGGTTAACTTTCTACATGATTATGAGTAGTTTGAAAGTTGTTTCATGGCTGTACACATCAACACACAAAAGTTGTTATCTCAGTGCATGCAATGCTTAGACAATACAAATAGTATACATTTCAATTTTACACCAAAGCACTTACTGCAAACCTAATGGAAACACTTTAGGTTAACTTCCCACATGATTCTGAGATGTCTGAAAGTTGTTTCATACCTGTGCACATAAAGACAAAAAAGTTGATTTCACAGAGAATAGAATGCTTTGACATAAAAGTAGTATACATTTCAATTGTACTCAAAAGTCCTGACTGCAAACCTAATGCAAACACATTTGGTTAACTTCCCACATGAGTATGACTAGGTTTAAAGTTGTTTCATCCCTCAGTTCATCAAGACAAAAAAGTTACTTTCTCAGTACTACTATGCCCTGACATTAAGGTAGTATACATCTCAATTTTACACCAAAGTGCTTACTGCAAACTAATTGAAACACCTTAGGTTAACTTCCCACATGATTATGAGTAGTTTGAAAGTTGTTTCATGGCTGTACACATCAACACAAAAAAGTTGTTATCTCAGTGAATGCAATGCTTAGACAATACAAATAGTATACATTTCAATTTTACACCAAAGTACTTACTGCAAACCAAATGGAAACAACTTAGATTAACTTCCCACATGATTCTGAGATGTCAGAAAGTTGTTTCATACCTGTGCACATCAAGACAAAAAAGTTGTTTTCTCAGTGCATGCAATGCTTTTACAATACAAATAGTATACATTTCAATTTTACACCAAAGCACTTACTGCAAACCTAATGGAAACACCTTAGGTTAACTTTCCACATGATTATCAGTAGTTTGAAAGTTGTTTCATGGCTGTACACATCAACACAAAAAAGTTGTTATCTCAGTGCATGCAATGCTTAGACAATACAAATAGTATACATTTCAATTTTACACCAAAGCACTTACTGCAAACCTAATGCAAACACTTTAGGTTAACTTCCCACATGATTCAGAGATGTCTGAAAGTTGTTTCTTACCTGTGCACATAAAGACAAAAAAGTTGATTTCACAGACAATAGAATGCTTTGACATAAAAGTAGTATACATTTCAATTGTACTCAAAAGTCCTGACTGCAAACCTAATGCAAACACATTTGGTTAACTTCCCACATGAGTATGACTATGTTTAAAGTTGTTTCATGCCTCAGTTCATCAAGACAAAAAAGTTACTTTCTCAGTACTACTATGCTCTGACATTAAGGTAGGACACATCTGAATTTTATACCAAAGTACTTACTGCAAACTAATGGAAACACCTTAGGTTAACTTCCCACATGATTATGAGTAGTTTGAAAGTTGTTTCATGGCTGTACACATCAACACAAAAAAGTTGTTATCTCAGTGAATGCAATGCTTAGACAATACAAATAGTATACATTTCAATTTTACACCAAAGCTCTTCCTGCAAACCTAATGGAAACAACTTAGATTAACTTCCCACATAATTCTGAGATGTCTGAAAGTTGTTTCATACCTGTGCACATAAAGACAAAAAAGTTGATTTCACAGACAATAGAATGCTTTCACATAAAAGTAGTATACATTTCAATTGTACTCAAAAGTCCTGACTGCAAACCTAATGCAAACACATTTGGTTAACTTCCCACATGAGTATGACTAGGTTTAAAGTTGTTTCATGCCTCAGTTCATCAAGACAAAAAAGTTACTTTCTCAGTACTACTATGTCTGACATTAAGGTAGGACACATCTGAATTTTATACCAAAGTACTTACTGCAAACTAATGGAAACATGTTAGGTTAACTTCCCACATGATTATGAGTAGTTTGAAAGTTGTTTCATGGCTGTACACATCAACACAAAAAAGTTGTTATCTCAGTGAATGCAATGCTTAGACAATACAAATAGTATACATTTCAATTTTACACCAAAGTACTTACTGCAAACCTAATGGAAACAACTTAGGTTAACTTCCCACATGATTCTGAGATGTCTGAAAGTTGTTTCATACCTGTGCACATCAAGACAAAAAAGTTGTTTTCTCAGTGCATGCAATGCTTTTACAATACAAATAGTATACATTTCAATTTTACACCAAAGCACTTACTGCAAACCTAATGGAAACACCTTAGGTTAACTTTCCACATGATTATGAGTAGTTTGAAAGTTGTTTCATGGCTGTACACATCAACACAAAAAAGTTGTTATCTCAGTGCATGCAATGCTTAGACAATACAAATAGTATACATTTCTATTTTACACCAAAGCACTTACTGCAAACCTAATGGAAACACTTTAGGTTAACTTCCCACATGAGTATGACTAGGTTTAAGGTTGTTTCATGCCTCAGTTCATCAAGACAAAAAATTACTTTCTCAGTACTACTATGATCTGACAATAAGGTAGGACACATCTGAATTTTATACCAAAGTACTTACTGCAAACTAATTGAAACACCTTAGGTTAACTTCCCACATGATTATGAGTAGTTTGAAAGTTGTTTCATGGCTGTACACATCAACACAAAAAAGTTGTTATCTCAGTGAATGCAATGCTTAGAGAATACAAATAGTATACATTTCAATTTTACACCAAAGTACTTACTGCAAACCTAATGGAAACAACTTAGATTAACTTCCCACATGATTCTGAGATGTCTCAAAGTTGTTTCATACCTGTGCACATCAAGACAAAAAATTTGTTTTCTCAGTGCATGCAATGCTTTTACAATACAAATAGTATACATTTCAATTTTACACCAAAGCACTTACTGCAAAACTAATGGAAACACCTTAGGTTAACTTTCTACATGATTATGAGTAGTTTGAAAGTTGTTTCATGGCTGTACACATCAACACAAAAAAGTTGTTATCTCAGTGCATGCAATGCTTAGACAATACAAATAGTATACATTTCAATTTTACACCAAAGCACTTACTGCAAACCTAATGGAAACACTTTAGGTTAACTTCCCACATGATTCTGAGATGTCTGAAAGTTGTTTCATACCTGTGCACATAAAGACAAAAAAGTTGATTTCACAGAGAATAGAATGCTTTGACATAAAAGTAGTATACATTTCAATTGTACTCAAAAGTCCTGACTGCAAACCTAATGCAAACACATTTGGTTAACTTCCCACATGAGTATGACTAGGTTTAAAGTTGTTTCATCCCTCAGTTCATCAAGACAAAAAAGTTACTTTCTCAGTACTACTATGCTCTGACATTAAGGTAGTATACATCTCAATTTTACACCAAAGTGCTTACTGCAACCTAATTGAAACACCTTAGGTTAACTTCCCACATGATTATGAGTAGTTTGAAAGTTGTTTCATGGCTGTACACATCAACACAAAAAAGTTGTTATCTCAGTGAATGCAATGCTTAGACAATACAAATAGTATACATTTCAATTTTACACCAAAGTACTTACTGCAAACCTAATGGAAACAACTTAGATTAACTTCCCACATGATTCTGAGATGTCAGAAAGTTGTTTCATACCTGTGCACATCAAGACAAAAAAGTTGTTTTCTCAGTGCATGCAATGTTTTTACAATACAAATAGTATACATTTCAATTTTACACCAAAGCACTTACTGCAAACCTAATGGAAACACCTTAGGTTAACTTTCCACATGATTATCAGTAGTTTGAAAGTTGTTTCATGGCTGTACACATCAACACAAAAAAGTTGTTATCTCAGTGCATGCAATGCTTAGACAATACAAATAGTATACATTTCAATTTTACACCAAAGCACTTACTGCAAACCTAATGGAAACACTTTAGGTTAACTTCCCACATGATTCAGAGATGTCTGAAAGTTGTTTCATACCTGTGCACATAAAGACAAAAAAGTTGATTTCACAGACAATAGAATGCTTTGACATAAAAGTAGTATACATTTCAATTGTACTCAAAAGTCCTGACTGCAAACCTAATGCAAACACATTTGGTTAACTTCCCACATGAGTATGACTAGGTTTAAAGTTGTTTCATGCCTCAGTTCATCAAGACAAAAAAGTTACTTTCTCAGTACTACTATGCTCTGACATTAAGGTAGGACACATCTGAATTTTATACCAAAGTACTTACTGCAAACTAATGGAAACACCTTAGGTTAACTTCCCACATGATTATGAGTAGTTTGAAAGTTGTTTCATGGCTGTACACATCAACACAAAAAAGTTGTTATCTCAGTGAATGCAATGCTTAGACAATACGAATAGTATACACTTCAATTTTACACCAAAGCTCTTCCTGCAAACCTAATGGAAACAACTTAGATTAACTTCCCACATAATTCTGAGATGTCTGAAAGTTGTTTCATACCTGTGCACATAAAGACAAAAAAGTTGATTTCACAGACAATAGAATGCTTTCACATAAAAGTAGTATACATTTCAATTGTACTCAAAAGTCCTGACTGCAAACCTAATGCAAACACATTTGGTTAACTTCCCACATGAGTATGACTAGGTTTAAAGTTGTTTCATGCCTCAGTTCATCAAGACAAAAAAGTTACTTTCTCAGTACTACTATGTCTGACATTAAGGTAGGACACATCTGAATTTTATACCAAAGTACTTACTGCAAACTAATGGAAACACGTTAGGTTAACTTCCCACATGATTATGAGTAGTTTGAAAGTTGTTTCATGGCTGTACACATCAACACAAAAAAGTTGTTATCTCAGTGAATGCAATGCTTAGACAATACAAATAGTATACATTTCAATTTTACACCAAAGTACTTACTGCAAACCTAATGGAAACAACTTAGGTTAACTTCCCACATGATTCTGAGATGTCTGAAAGTTGTTTCATACCTGTGCACATCAAGACAAAAAAGTTGTTTTCTCAGTGCATGCAATGCTTTTACAATACAAATAGTATACATTTCAATTTTACACCAAAGCACTTACTGCAAAACTAATGGAAACACCTTAGGTTAACTTTCCACATGATTATGAGCAGTTTGAAAGTTGTTTCATGGCTGTACACATCAACACAAAAAAGTTGTTATCTCAGTGCATGCAATGCTTAGACAATACAAATAGTATACATTTTAATTTTACACCAAAGCACTTACTGCAAACCTAATGGAAACACTTTAGGTTAACTTCCCACATGATTCTGAGATGTCTGAAAGTTGTTTCATACCTGTGCACATAAAGACAAAAAAGTTGATTTCACAGAGAATAGAATGCTTTGACATAAAAGTAGTATACATTTCAATTGTACTCAAAAGTCCTGACTGCAAACCTAATGCAAACACATTTGGTTAACTTCCCACATGAGTATGACTAGGTTTAAAGTTGTTTCATCCCTCAGTTCATCAAGACAAAAAAGTTACTTTCTCAGTACTACTATGCTCTGACATTAAGGTAGTATACATCTCAATTTTACACCAAAGTGCTTACTGCAAACTAATGGAAACACCTTAGGTTAACTTCCCACATGATTATGAGTAGTTTGAAAGTTGTTTCATGGCTGTACACATCAACACAAAAAAGTTGTTATCTCAGTGAATGCAATGCTTAGACAATACAAATAGTATACATTTCAATTTTACACCAAAGTACTTACTGCAAACCTAATGGAAACAACTTAGATTAACTTCCCACATGATTCTGAGATGTCAGAAAGTTGTTTCATACCTGTGCACATCAAGACAAAAAAGTTGTTTTCTCAGTGCATGCAATGCTTTTACAATACAAATAGTATACATTTCAATTTTACACCAAAGCACTTACTGCAAACCTAATGGAAACACTTTAGGTTAACTTCCCACATGATTCAGAGATGTCTGAAAGTTGTTTCATACCTGTGCACATAAAGACAAAAAAGTTGATTTCACAGACAATAGAATGCTTTGACATAAAAGTAGTATACATTTCAATTGTACTCAAAAGTCCTGACTGCAAACCTAATGCAAACACATTTGGTTAACTTCCCACATGAGTATGACTAGGTTTAAAGTTGTTTCATGCCTCAGTTCATCAAGACAAAAAAGTTACTTTCTCAGTACTGCTATGCTCTGACATTAAGGTAGTATACATCTCAATTTTACAACAAAGTGCTTACTGCAAACTAATTGAAACACCTTAGGATAACTTCCCACATGATTATGAGTAGTTTGAAAGTTGTTTCATGGCTGTACACATCAACACAAAAAAGTTGTTATCTCAGAGCATGCAGTGCTTAGACAATACAAATAGTATACATTTCAATTTTACACCAAAGCATTTACTGCAAACCTAATGGAAACACCTTAGGTTAACTTTCCACATGATTATGAGTAGTTTGAAAGTTGTTTCATGGCTGTACACATCAACACATAAAAGTTGTTATCTCAGTGCATGCAATTCTTAGACAATACAAATAGTATGCATTTCTATTTTACACCAAAGCACTTACTGCAAACCTAATGGAAACACTTTAGGTTAACTTCCCACATGATTCTGAGATGTCTGAAAGTTGTTTCATACCTGTGCACATAAAGACAAAAAAGTTGATTTCACTGTGAATAGAATGCTTTGACATAAAAGTAGTATACATTTCAATTGTACTCAAAAGTCCTGACTGCAAACCTAATGCAAACACATTTGGTTAACTTCCCACATGAGTATGACTAGGTTTAAAGTTGTTTCATGCCTCAGTTCATCAAGACAAAAGAGTTACTTTCTCAGTACTACTATGATCTGACATTAAGGTAGGACACATCTGAATTTTATACCAAACTACTTACTGCAAACTAATGGAAACACCTTAGGTTAACTTCCCACATGATTATGAGTAGTTTGAAAGTTGTTTCATGGCTGTACACATCAAGACAAAAAAGTTTTTTCTCAGTGCATGCAATGCTTTTGCAATACAAATAGTATACATTTCAATTTTACACCAAAGCACTTACTGCAAACCTAATGGAAACACCTTAGGTTAACTTCCCACATGATACAGAGATGTCTGAAAGTTGTTTCATACCTGTGCACATAAAGACAAAAAAGTTGATTTCACAGAGAATAGAATGCTTTGACATAAAAGTAGTATACATTTCAATTGTACTCAAAAGTCCTGACTGCAAACCTAATGCAAACACATTTGGTTAACTTCCCACATGAGTATGACTAGGTTTAAAGTTGTTTCATGCCTCAGTTCATCAAGACAAAAAAGTTACTTTCTCAGTACTACTATGTCTGACATTAAGGTAGGACACATCTGAATTTTATACCAAAGTACTTACTGCAAACTAATGGAAACACGTTAGGTTAACTTCCCACATGATTATGAGTAGTTTGAAAGTTGTTTCATGGCTGTACACATCAACACAAAAAAGTTGTTATCTCAGTGAATGCAATGCTTAGACAATACAAATAGTATACATTTCAATTTTACACTAAAGTACTTACTGCAAACCTAATGGAAACAACTTAGGTTAACTTCCCACATGATTCTGAGATGTCTGAAAGTTGTTTCATACCTGTGCACATCAAGACAAAAAAGTTGTTTTCTCAGTGCATGCAATGCTTTTACAATACAAATAGTATACATTTCAATTTTACACCAAAGCACTTACTGCAAACCTAATGGAAACACCTTAGGTTAACTTTCCACATGATTATGAGTAGTTTGAAAGTTGTTTCATGGCTGTACACATCAACACAAAAAAGTTGTTATCTCAGTGCATGCAATGCTTAGACAATACAAATAGTATACATTTCAATTTTACACCAAAGCACTTACTGCAAACCTAATGGAAACACTTTAGGTTAACTTCCCACATGATTCTGAGATGTCTGAAAGTTGTTTCATACCTGTGCACATAAAGACAAAAAAGTTGATTTCACAGAGAATAGAATGCTTTGACATAAAAGTAGTATACATTTCAATTGTACTCAAAAGTCCTGACTGCAAACCTAATGCAAACACATTTGGTTAACTTCCCACATGAGTATGACTAGGTTTAAAGTTGTTTCATCCCTCAGTTCATCAAGACAAAAAAGTTACTTTCTCAGTACTACTATGCTCTGACATTAAGGTAGTATACATCTCAATTTTACACCAAAGTGCTTACTGCAAACTAATTGAAACACCTTAGGCTAACTTCCCACATGATTATGAGTAGTTTGAAAGTTGTTTCATGGCTGTACACATCAACACAAAAAAGTTGTTATCTCAGAGCATGCAGTGCTTAGACAATACAAATAGTATACATTTCAATTTTACACCAAAGCTCTTACTGCAAGCCTAATGGAAACAACTTAGATTAACTTCCCACATGATTCTGAGATGTCTGAAAGTTGTTTCATACCTGTGCACATCAAGACAAAAAAGTTGTTTTCTCAGTGCATGCAATCCTTTTACAATACACATAGAATACATTTCAATTTTACACCAAAGCATTTACTGCAAACCTAATGGAAACACTTTAGGTTAACTTCCCACATGATTCTGAGATGTCTGAAAGTTGTTTCATACCTGTGCACATAAAGACAAAAAAGTTGATTTCACAGTGAATAGAATGCTTTGACATAAAAGTAGTATACATTTCAATTGTACTCAAAAGTCCTGACTGAAAACCTAATGCAAACACATTTGGTTAACTTCCCACATGAGTATGACTAGGTTTAAAGTTGTTTCATGCCTCAGTTCATCAAGACAAAAAAGTTACTTTCTCAGTACTACTATGATCTGACATTAAGGTAGGACACATCTGAATTTTATACCAAAGTACTTACTGCAAACTAATGGAAACACCTTAGGTTAACTTCCCACATGATTATGAGTAGTTTGAAAGTTGTTTCATGGCTGTACACATCAACACAAAAAAGTTGTTATCTGAGTGAATGCAATGCTTAGACAATACAAATAGTATACATTTCAATTTTACACCAAAGTACTTACTGCAAACCTAATGGAAACAACTTAGATTAACTTCCCACATGATTCTGAGATGTCTGAAAGTTGTTTCATACCTGTGCACATCAAGACAAAAAAGTTGTTTTCTCAGTGCATGCAATGCTTTTACAATACAAATAGTATACATTTCAATTTTACACCAAAGCTCTTACTGCAAACCTAATGGAAACACCTTAGGTTAACTTTCCACATGATTATGAGTAGTTTGAAAGTTGTTTCATGGCTGTACACATCAAGACAAAAAAGTTGTTATCTCAGTGCATGCAATGCTTAGACAATACAAATAGTATACATTTCAATTTTACACCAAAGCACTTACTGCAAACCTAATGGAAACACTTTAGATTAACTTCCCACATGATTCAGAGATGTCTGAAAGTTGTTTCATACCTGTGCACATAAAGACAAAAAAGTTGATTTCACAGAGAATAGAATGCTTTGACATAAAAGTAGTATACATTTCAATTGTACTCAAAAGTCCTGACTGCAAACCTAATGCAAACACATTTGGTTAACTTCCCACATGAGTATGACTAGGTTTAAAGTTGTTTCATGCCTCAGTTCATCAAGACAAAAAAGTTACATTCTCAGTACTACTATGTCTGACGTTAAGGTAGGACACATCTGAATTTAATACCAAAGTACTTACTGCAAACTAATGGAAACACCTTAGGTTAACTTCCCACATGATTATAAGTAGTTTGAAAGTTGTTTCATGGCTGTACACATCAACACAAAAAAGTTGTTATCTCAGAGCATGCAGTGCTTAGACAATACAAATAGTATACATTTCAATTTTACACCAAAGCTCTTACTGCAAACCTAATGGAAACAACTTAGATTAACTTCCCACATGATTCTGAGATGTCTGAAAGTTGTTTCATACCTGTGCACATCAGGACAAAAAAGTTGTTTTCTCAGTGCATGCAACGCTTTTACAATACATATAGAATATATTTCAATTTTACATTAAAGCATTTACTGCAAACCTAATGGAAACACCTTAGGTTAACTTTCCACATGATTATGAGTAGTTTGAAAGTTGTTTCATGGCTGTACACATCAACACAAAAAAGTTGTTATCTCAGTGCATGCAATGCTTAGACAATACAAATAGTATACATTTCTATTTTACACCAAAGCACTTACTGCAAACCTAATGGAAACACTTTAGGTTAACTTCCCACATGAGTATGACTAGGTTTAAGGTTGTTTCATGCCTCAGTTCATCAAGACAAAAAAGTTACTTTCTCAGTACTACTATGATCTGACAATAAGGTAGGACACATCTGAATTTTATACCAAAGTACTTACTGCAAACTAATTGAAACACCTTAGGTTAACTTCCCACATGATTATGAGTAGTTTGAAAGTTGTTTCATGGCTGTACACATCAACACAAAAAAGTTGTTGTCTCAGTGAATGCAATGCTTAGACAATACAAATAGTATACATTTCAATTTTACACCAAAGTACTTACTGCAAACCTAATGGAAACAACTTAGATTAACTTCCCACATGATTCTGAGATGTCTCAAAGTTGTTTCATACCTGTGCACATCAAGACAAAAAATTTGTTTTCTCAGTGCATGCAATGCTTTTACAATACAAATAGTATACATTTCAATTTTACACCAAAGCACTTACTGCAAAACTAATGGAAACACCTTAGGTTAACTTTCTACATGATTATGAGTAGTTTGAAAGTTGTTTCATGGCTGTACACATCAACACAAAAAAGTTGTTATCTCAGTGCATGCAATGCTTAGACAATACAAATAGTATACATTTCAATTTTACACCAAAGCACTTACTGCAAACCTAATGGAAACACTTTAGGTTAACTTCCCACATGATTCTGAGATGTCTGAAAGTTCTTTCATACCTGTGCACATAAAGACAAAAAAGTTGATTTCACAGAGAATAGAATGCTTTGACATAAAAGTAGTATACATTTCAATTGTACTCAAAAGTCCTGACTGCAAACCTAATGCAAACACATTTGGTTAACTTCCCACATGAGTATGACTAGGTTTAAAGTTGTTTCATCCCTCAGTTCATCAAGACAAAAAAGTTACTTTCTCAGTACTACTATGCTCTGACATTAAGGTAGTATACATCTCAATTTTACACCAAAGTGCTTACTGCAAACTAATTGAAACACCTTAGGTTAACTTCCCACATGATTATGAGTAGTTTGAAAGTTGTTTCATGGCTGTATACATCAACACAAAAAAGTTGTTATCTCAGTGAATGCAATGCTTAGACAATACAAATAGTATACATTTCAATTTTACACCAAATTACTTACTGCAAATCTAATGGAAACAACTTTGATTAACTTCCCACATGATTCTGAGATGTCAGAAAGTTGTTTCATACCTGTGCACATCAAGACAAAAAAGTTGTCTTCTCAGTGCATGCAATGCTTTTACAATACAAATAGTATACATTTCAATTTTACACCAAAGCACTTACTGCAAACCTAATGGAAACACCTTAGGTTAACTTTCCACATGATTATCAGTAGTTTGAAAGTTGTTTCATGGCTGTACACATCAACACAAAAAAGTTGTTATCTCAGTGCATGCAATGCTTAGACAATACAAATAGTATACATTTCAATTTTACACCAAAGCACTTACTGCAAACCTAATGGAAACACTTTAGGTTAACTTCCCACATGATTCAGAGATGTCTGAAAGTTGTTTCATACCTGTGCACATAAAGACAAAAAAGTTGATTTCACAGACAATAGAATGCTTTGACATAAAAGTAGTATACATTTCAATTGTACTCAAAAGTCCTGACTGCAAACCTAATGCAAACACATTTGGTTAACATTCCCACATGAGTATGACTATGTTTAAAGTTGTTTCATGCCTCAGTTCATCAAGACAAAAAAGTTACTTTCTCAGTACTACTATGCTCTGACATTAAGGTAGGACACATCTGAATTTTATACCAAAGTACTTACTGCAAACTAATGGAAACACCTTAGGTTAACTTCCCACATGATTATGAGTAGTTTGAAAGTTGTTTCATGGCTGTACACATCAACACAAAAAAGTTGTTATCTCAGTGAATGCAATGCTTAGACAATACAAATAGTATACATTTCAATTTTACACCAAAGCTCTTCCTGCAAACCTAATGGAAACAACTTAGATTAACTTCCCACATAATTCTGAGATGTCTGAAAGTTGTTTCATACCTGTGCACATAAAGACAAAAAAGTTGATTTCACAGACAATAGAATGCTTTCACATAAAAGTAGTATACATTTCAATTGTACTCAAAAGTCCTGACTGCAAACCTAATGCAAACACATTTGGTTAACTTCCCACATGAGTATGACTAGGTTTAAAGTTGTTTCATGCCTCAGTTCATCAAGACAAAAAAGTTACTTTCTCAGTACTACTATGTCTGACATTAAGGTAGGACACATCTGAATTTTATACCAAAGTACTTACTGCAAACTAATGGAAACACGTTAGGTTAACTTCCCACATGATTATGAGTAGTTTGAAAGTTGTTTCATGGCTGTACACATCAACACAAAAAAGTTGTTATCTCAGTGAATGCAATGCTTAGACAATACAAATAGGATACATTTCAATTTTACACCAAAGTACTTACTGCAAACCTAATGGAAACAACTTAGGTTAACTTCCCACATGATTCTGAGATGTCTGAAAGTTGTTTCATACCTGTGCACATCAAGACAAAAAAGTTGTTTTCTCAGTGCATGCAATGCTTTTACAATACATATAGAATACATTTCAATTTTACATTAAAGCATTTACTGCAAACCTAATGGAAACACCTTAGGTTAACTTTCCACATGATTATGAGTAGTTTGAAAGTTGTTTCATGGCTGTACACATCAACACAAAAAAGTTGTTATCTCAGTGCATGCAATGCTTAGACAATACAAATAGTATACATTTCTATTTTACACCAAAGCACTTACTGCAAACCTAATGGAAACACTTTAGGTTAACTTCCCACATGAGTATGACTAGGTTTAAGGTTGTTTCATGCCTCAGTTCATCAAGACAAAAAAGTTACTTTCTCAGTACTACTATGATCTGACATTAAGGTAGGACACATCTGAATTTTATACCAAAGTACTTACTGCAAACTAATTGAAACACCTTAGGTTAACTTCCCACATGATTATGAGTAGTTTGAAAGTTGTTTCATGGCTGTACACATCAACACAAAAAAGTTGTTATCTCAGTGAATGCAATGCTTAGACAATACAAATAGTATACATTTCAATTTTACACCAAAGTACTTACTGCAAACCTAATGGAAACAACTTAGATTAACTTCCCACATGATTCTGAGATGTCTCAAAGTTGTTTCATACCTGTGCACATCAAGACAAAAAATTTGTTTTCTCAGTGCATGCAATGCTTTTACAATACAAATAGTATACATTTCAATTTTACACCAAAGCACTTACTGCAAAACTAATGGAAACACCTTAGGTTAACTTTCTACATGATTATGAGTAGTTTGAAAGTTGTTTCATGGCTGTACACATCAACACAAAAAAGTTGTTATCTCAGTGCATGCAATGCTTAGACAATACAAATAGTATACATTTCAATTTTACACCAAAGCACTTACTGCAAACCTAATGGAAACACTTTAGGTTAACTTCCCACATGATTCAGAGATGTCTGAAAGTTGTTTCATACCTGTGCACATAAAGACAAAAAAGTTGATTTCACAGAGAATAGAATGCTTTGACATAAAAGTAGTATACATTTCAATTGTACTCAAAAGTCCTGACTGCAAGCCTAATGCAAACACATTTGGTTAACTTCCCACATGAGTATGACTAGGTTTAAAGTTGTTTCATCCCTCAGTTCATCAAGACAAAAAAGTTACTTTCTCAGTACTACTATGCCCTGACATTAAGGTAGTATACATCTCAATTTTACACCAAAGTGCTTACTGCAAACTAATTGAAACACCTTAGGTTAACTTCCCACATGATTATGAGTAGTTTGAAAGTTGTTTCATGGCTGTACACATCAACACAAAAAAGTTGTTATCTCAGTGAATGCAATGCTTAGACAATACAAATAGTATACATTTCAATTTTACACCAAAGTACTTACTGCAAACCAAATGGAAACAACTTAGATTAACTTCCCACATGATTCTGAGATGTCAGAAAGTTGTTTCATACCTGTGCACATCAAGACAAAAAAGTTGTTTTCTCAGTGCATGCAATGCTTTTACAATACAAATAGTATACATTTCAATTTTACACCAAAGCACTTACTGCAAACCTAATGGAAACACCTTAGGTTAACTTTCCACATGATTATCAGTAGTTTGAAAGTTGTTTCATGGCTGTACACATCAACACAAAAAAGTTGTTATCTCAGTGCATGCAATGCTTAGACAATACAAATAGTATACATTTCAATTTTACACCAAAGCACTTACTGCAAACCTAATGCAAACACTTTAGGTTAACTTCCCACATGATTCTGAGATGTCTGAAAGTTGTTTCTTACCTGTGCACATAAAGACAAAAAAGTTGATTTCACAGACAATAGAATGCTTTGACATAAAAGTAGTATACATTTCAATTGTACTCAAAAGTCCTGACTGCAAACCTAATGCAAACACATTTGGTTAACTTCCCACATGAGTATGACTATGTTTAAAGTTGTTTCATGCCTCAGTTCATCAAGACAAAAAAGTTACTTTCTCAGTACTACTATGCTCTGACATTAAGGTAGGACACATCTGAATTTTATACCAAAGTACTTACTGCAAACTAATGGAAACACCTTAGGTTAACTTCCCACATGATTATGAGTAGTTTGAAAGTTGTTTCATGGCTGTACACATCAACACAAAAAAGTTGTTATCTCAGTGAATGCAATGCTTAGACAATACAAATAGTATACATTTCAATTTTACACCAAAGCTCTTCCTGCAAACCTAATGGAAACAACTTAGATTAACTTCCCACATAATTCTGAGATGTCTGAAAGTTGTTTCATACCTGTGCACATAAAGACAAAAAAGTTGATTTCACAGACAATAGAATGCTTTCACATAAAAGTAGTATACATTTCAATTGTACTCAAAAGTCCTGACTGCAAACCTAATGCAAACACATTTGGTTAACTTCCCACATGAGTATGACTAGGTTTAAAGTTGTTTCATGCCTCAGTTCATCAAGACAAAAAAGTTACTTTCTCAGTACTACTATGTCTGACATTAAGGTAGGACACATCTGAATTTTATACCAAAGTACTTACTGCAAACTAATTGAAACACCTTTGGTTAACTTCCCACATGATTATGAGTAGTTTGAAAGTTGTTTCATGGCTGTACACATCAACACAAAAAAGTTGTTATCTCAGTGAATGCAATGCTTAGACAATACAAATAGTATACATTTCAATTTTACACCAAAGTACTTACTGCAAACCTAATGGAAACAACTTAGATTAACTTCCCACATGATTCTGAGATGTCTCAAAGTTGTTTCATACCTGTGCACATCAAGACAAAAAATTTGTTTTCTCAGTGCATGCAATGCTTTTACAATACAAATAGTATACATTTCAATTTTACACCAAAGCACTTACTGCAAAACTAATGGAAACACCTTAGGTTAACTTTCTACATGATTATGAGTAGTTTGAAAGTTGTTTCATGGCTGTACACATCAACACAAAAAAGTTGTTATCTCAGTGCATGCAATGCTTAGACAATACAAATAGTATACATTTCAATTTTACACCAAAGCACTTACTGCAAACCTAATGGAAACACTTTAGGTTAACTTCCCACATGATTCTGAGATGTCTGAAAGTTGTTTCATACCTGTGCACATAAAGACAAAAAAGTTGATTTCACAGAGAATAGAATGCTTTGACATAAAAGTAGTATACATTTCAATTGTACTCAAAAGTCCTGACTGCAAACCTAATGCAAACACATTTGGTTAACTTCCCACATGAGTATGACTAGGTTTAAAGTTGTTTCATCCCTCAGTTCATCAAGACAAAAAAGTTACTTTCTCAGTACTACTATGCTCTGACATTAAGGTAGTATACATCTCAATTTTACACCAAAGTGCTTACTGCAACCTAATTGAAACACCTTAGGTTAACTTCCCACATGATTATGAGTAGTTTGAAAGTTGTTTCATGGCTGTACACATCAACACAAAAAAGTTGTTATCTCAGTGAATGCAATGCTTAGACAATACAAATAGTATACATTTCAATTTTACACCAAAGTACTTACTGCAAACCTAATGGAAACAACTTAGATTAACTTCCCACATGATTCTGAGATGTCAGAAAGTTGTTTCATACCTGTGCACATCAAGACAAAAAAGTTGTTTTCTCAGTGCATGCAATGTTTTTACAATACAAATAGTATACATTTCAATTTTACACCAAAGCACTTACTGCAAACCTAATGGAAACACCTTAGGTTAACTTTCCACATGATTATCAGTAGTTTGAAAGTTGTTTCATGGCTGTACACATCAACACAAAAAAGTTGTTATCTCAGTGCATGCAATGCTTAGACAATACAAATAGTATACATTTCAATTTTACACCAAAGCACTTACTGCAAACCTAATGGAAACACTTTAGGTTAACTTCCCACATGATTCAGAGATGTCTGAAAGTTGTTTCATACCTGTGCACATAAAGACAAAAAAGTTGATTTCACAGACAATAGAATGCTTTGACATAAAAGTAGTATACATTTCAATTGTACTCAAAAGTCCTGACTGCAAACCTAATGCAAACACATTTGGTTAACTTCCCACATGAGTATGACTAGGTTTAAAGTTGTTTCATGCCTCAGTTCATCAAGACAAAAAAGTTACTTTCTCAGTACTGCTATGCTCTGACATTAAGGTAGGACACATCTGAATTTTATACCAAAGTACTTACTGCAAACTAATGGAAACACCTTAGGTTAACTTCCCACATGATTATGAGTAGTTTGAAAGTTGTTTCATGGCTGTACACATCAACACAAAAAAGTTGTTATCTCAGTGAATGCAATGCTTAGACAATACAAATAGTATACATTTCAATTTTACACCAAAGCTCTTCCTGCAAACCTAATGGAAACAACTTAGATTAACTTCCCACATAATTCTGAGATGTCTGAAAGTTGTTTCATGCCTGTGCACATAAAGACAAAAAAGTTGATTTCACAGACAATAGAATGCTTTCACATAAAAGTAGTATACATTTCAATTGTACTCAAAAGTCCTGACTGCAAACCTAATGCAAACACATTTGGTTAACTTCCCACATGAGTATGACTAGGTTTAAAGTTGTTTCATGCCTCAGTTCATCAAGACAAAAAAGTTACTTTCTCAGTACTACTATGTCTGACATTAAGGTAGGACACATCTGAATTTATACCAAAGTACTTACTGCAAACTAATGGAAACACGTTAGGTTAACTTCCCACATGATTATGAGTAGTTTGAAAGTTGTTTCATGGCTGTACACATCAACACAAAAAAGTTGTTATCTCAGTGAATGCAATGCTTAGACAATACAAATAGTATACATTTCAATTTTACACCAAAGTACTTACTGCAAACCTAATGGCAACAACTTAGGTTAACTTCCCACATGATTCTGAGATGTCTGAAAGTTGTTTCATACCTGTGCACATCAAGACAAAAAAGTTGTTTTCTCAGTGCATGCAATGCTTTTACAATACAAATAGTATACATTTCAATTTTACACCAAAGCACTTACTGCAAACCTAATGGAAACACCTTAGGTTAACTTTCCACATGATTATCAGTAGTTTGAAAGTTGTTTCATGGCTGTACACATCAACACAAAAAAGTTGTTATCTCAGTGCATGCAATGCTTAGACAATACAAATAGTATACATTTCAATTTTACACCAAAGCACTTACTGCAAACCTAATGGAAACACTTTAGGTTAACTTCCCACATGATTCAGAGATGTCTGAAAGTTGTTTCATACGTGTGCACATAAAGACAAAAAAGTTGATTTCACAGAGAATAGAATGCTTTGACATAAAAGTAGTATACATTTCAATTGTACTCAAAAGTCCTGACTGCAAACCTAATGCAAACACATTTGGTTAACTTCCCACATGAGTATGACTAGGTTTAAAGTTGTTTCATGCCTCAGTTCATCAAGACAAAAAAGTTACTTTCTCAGTACTACTATGTCTGACATTAAGGTAGGACACATCTGAATTTTATACCAAAGTACTTACTGCAAACTAATGGAAACACCTTAGGTTAACTTCCCACATGATTATGAGTAGTTTGAAAGTTGTTTCATGGCTGTACACATCAACACAAAAAAGTTGTTATCTCAGTGAATGCAATGCTCAGACAATACAAATAGTATACATTTCAATTTTACACCAAAGCTCTTCCTGCAAACCTAATGGAAACAACTTAGATTAACTTCCCACATAATTCTGAGATGTCTGAAAGTTGTTTCATACCTGTGCACATAAAGACAAAAAAGTTGATTTCACAGACAATAGAATGCTTTCACATAAAAGTAGTATACATTTCAATTGTACTCAAAAGTCCTGACTGCAAACCTAATGCAAACACATTTGGTTAACTTCCCACATGAGTATGACTAGGTTTAAAGTTGTTTCATGCCTCAGTTCATCAAGACAAAAAAGTTACTTTCTCAGTACTACTATGTCTGACATTAAGGTAGGACACATCTGAATTTTATACCAAAGTACTTACTGCAAACTAATGGAAACACGTTAGGTTAACTTCCCACATGATTATGAGTAGTTTGAAAGTTGTTTCATGGCTGTACACATCAACACAAAAAAGTTGTTATCTCAGTGAATGCAATGCTTAGACAATACAAATAGGATACATTTCAATTTTACACCAAAGTACTTACTGCAAACCTAATGGAAACAACTTAGATTAACTTCCCACATGATTCTGAGATGTCTCAAAGTTGTTTCATACCTGTGCACATCAAGACAAAAAATTTGTTTTCTCAGTGCATGCAATGCTTTTACAATACAAATAGTATACATTTCAATTTTACACCAAAGCACTTACTGCAAAACTAATGGAAACACCTTAGGTTAACTTTCTACATGATTATGAGTAGTTTGAAAGTTGTTTCATGGCTGTACACATCAACACAAAAAAGTTGTTATCTCAGTGCATGCAATGCTTAGACAATACAAATAGTATACATTTCAATTTTACACCAAAGCACTTACTGCAAACCTAATGGAAACACTTTAGGTTAACTTCCCACATGATTCAGAGATGTCTGAAAGTTGTTTCATACCTGTGCACATAAAGACAGAAAAGTTGATTTCACAGAGAATAGAATGCTTTGACATAAAAGTAGTATACATTTCAATTGTACTCAAAAGTCCTGACTGCAAGCCTAATGCAAACACATTTGGTTAACTTCCCACATGAGTATGACTAGGTTTAAAGTTGTTTCATCCCTCAGTTCATCAAGACAAAAAAGTTACTTTCTCAGTACTACTATGCCCTGACATTAAGGTAGTATACATCTCAATTTTACACCAAAGTGCTTACTGCAAACTAATTGAAACACCTTAGGTTAACTTCCCACATGATTATGAGTAGTTTGAAAGTTGTTTCATGGCTGTACACATCAACACAAAAAAGTTGTTATCTCAGTGAATGCAATGCTTAGACAATACAAATAGTATACATTTCAATTTTACACCAAAGCTCTTCCTGCAAACCTAATGGAAACAACTTAGATTAACTTCCCACATAATTCTGAGATGTCTGAAAGTTGTTTCATACCTGTGCACATAAAGACAAAAAAGTTGATTTCACAGACAATAGAATGCTTTCACATAAAAGTAGTATACATTTCAATTGTACTCAAAAGTCCTGACTGCAAACCTAATGCAAACACATTTGGTTAACTTCCCACATGAGTATGACTAGGTTTAAAGTTGTTTCATGCCTCAGTTCATCAAGACAAAAAAGTTACTTTCTCAGTACTACTATGTCTGACATTAAGGTAGGACACATCTGAATTTATACCAAAGTACTTACTGCAAACTAATGGAAACACGTTAGGTTAACTTCCCACATGATTATGAGTAGTTTGAAAGTTGTTTCATGGCTGTACACATCAACACAAAAAAGTTGTTATCTCAGTGAATGCAATGCTTAGACAATACAAATAGTATACATTTCAATTTTACACCAAAGTACTTACTGCAAACCTAATGGCAACAACTTAGGTTAACTTCCCACATGATTCTGAGATGTCTGAAAGTTGTTTCATACCTGTGCACATCAAGACAAAAAAGTTGTTTTCTCAGTGCATGCAATGCTTTTACAATACAAATAGTATACATTTCAATTTTACACCAAAGCACTTACTGCAAACCTAATGGAAACACCTTAGGTTAACTTTCCACATGATTATCAGTAGTTTGAAAGTTGTTTCATGGCTGTACACATCAACACAAAAAAGTTGTTATCTCAGTGCATGCAATGCTTAGACAATACAAATAGTATACATTTCAATTTTACACCAAAGCACTTACTGCAAACCTAATGGAAACACTTTAGGTTAACTTCCCACATGATTCAGAGATGTCTGAAAGTTGTTTCATACGTGTGCACATAAAGACAAAAAAGTTGATTTCACAGAGAATAGAATGCTTTGACATAAAAGTAGTATACATTTCAATTGTACTCAAAAGTCCTGACTGCAAACCTAATGCAAACACATTTGGTTAACTTCCCACATGAGTATGACTAGGTTTAAAGTTGTTTCATGCCTCAGTTCATCAAGACAAAAAAGTTACTTTCTCAGTACTACTATGCTCTGACATTAAGGTAGGACACATCTGAATTTTATACCAAAGTACTTACTGCAAACTAATGGAAACACCTTAGGTTAACTTCCCACATGATTATGAGTAGTTTGAAAGTTGTTTCATGGCTGTACACATCAACACAAAAAAGTTGTTATCTCAGTGAATGCAATGCTCAGACAATACAAATAGTATACATTTCAATTTTACACCAAAGCTCTTCCTGCAAACCTAATGGAAACAACTTAGATTAACTTCCCACATAATTCTGAGATGTCTGAAAGTTGTTTCATACCTGTGCACATAAAGACAAAAAAGTTGATTTCACAGACAATAGAATGCTTTCACATAAAAGTAGTATACATTTCAATTGTACTCAAAAGTCCTGACTGCAAACCTAATGCAAACACATTTGGTTAACTTCCCACATGAGTATGACTAGGTTTAAAGTTGTTTCATGCCTCAGTTCATCAAGACAAAAAAGTTACTTTCTCAGTACTACTATGTCTGACATTAAGGTAGGACACATCTGAATTTTATACCAAAGTACTTACTGCAAACTAATGGAAACACGTTAGGTTAACTTCCCACATGATTATGAGTAGTTTGAAAGTTGTTTCATGGCTGTACACATCAACACAAAAAAGTTGTTATCTCAGTGAATGCAATGCTTAGACAATACAAATAGGATACATTTCAATTTTACACCAAAGTACTTACTGCAAACCTAATGGAAACAACTTAGGTTAACTTCCCACATGATTCTGAGATGTCTGAAAGTTGTTTCATACCTGTGCACATCAAACAAAAAAGTTGTTTTCTCAGTGCATGCAATGCTTTTACAATACAAATAGTATACATTTCAATTTTACACCAAAGCACTTACTGCAAACCTAATGGAAACACCTTAGGTTAACTTTCCACATGATTATGAGTAGTTTGAAAGTTGTTTCATGGCTGTATACATCAACACAAAAAAGTTGTTATCTCAGTGCATGCAATGCTTAGACAATACAAATAGTATACATTTCAATTTTACAACAAAGCACTTACTGCAAACCTAATGGAAACACTTTAGGTTAACTTCCCACATGATTCTGAGATGTCTGAAAGTTGTTTCATACCTGTGCACATAAAGACAAAAAAGTTGATTTCACAGAGAATAGAATGCTTTGACATAAAAGTAGTATACATTTCAATTGTACTCAAAAGTCCTGACTGCAAACCTAATGCAAACACATTTGGTTAACTTCCCACATGAGTATAACTAGGTTTAAAGTTATTTCATGCCTCAGTTCATCAAGACAAAAAAGTTACTTTCTCAGTACTACTATGCTCTGACATTAAGGTAGGACACATCTGAATTTTATACCAAAGTACTTACTGCAAACTAATGGAAACACCTTAGGTTAACTTCCCACATGATTATGAGTAGTTTGAAAGTTGTTTCATGGCTGTACACATCAACACAAAAAAGTTGTTATCTCAGTGAATGCAATGCTTAGACAATACAAATAGTATACATTTCAATTTTACACCAAAGCTCTTCCTGCAAACCTAATGGAAACAACTTAGATTAACTTCCCACATAATTCTGAGATGTCTGAAAGTTGTTTCATACCTGTGCACATAAAGACAAAAAAGTTGATTTCACAGACAATAGAATGCTTTCACATAAAAGTAGTATACATTTCAATTGTACTCAGAAGTCCTGACTGCAAACCTAATGCAAACACATTTGGTTAACTTCCCACATGAGTATGACTAGGTTTAAAGTTGTTTCATGCCTCAGTTCATCAAGATAAAAAAGTTACTTTCTCAGTACTACTATGTCTGACATTAAGGTAGGACACATCTGAATTTTATACCAAAGTACTTACTGCAAACTAATGGAAACACGTTAGGTTAACTTCCCACATGATTATGAGTAGTTTGAAAGTTGTTTCATGGCTGTACACATCAACACAAAAAAGTTGTTATCTCAGTGAATGCAATGCTTAGACAATACAAATAGTATACATTTCAATTTTACACCAAAGTACTTACTGCAAACCTAATGGAAACAACTTAGGTTAACTTCCCACATGATTCTGAGATGTCTGAAAGTTGTTTCATACCTGTGCACATCAAGACAAAAAAGTTGTTTTCTCAGTGCATGCAATGCTTTTACAACACAAATAGTATACATTTCAATTTTACACCAAAGCACTTACTGCAAACCTAATGGAAACACTTTAGGTTAACTTCCCACATGATTCTGAGATGTCTGAAAGTTGTTTCATACCTGTGCACATAAAGACAAAAAAATTGATTTCACAGTGAATAGAATGCTTTGACATAAAAGTAGTATACATTTCAAATGTACTCAAAAGTCCTGACTGCAAACCTAATGCAAACACATTTGGTTAACTTCCCACATGAGTATGACTAGGTTTAAAGTTGTTTCATGCCTCAGTTCATCAAGACAAAAAAGTTACTTTCTCAGTACTACTAAGCTCTGACATTAAGGTAGTATACATCTCAATTTTACACCGAAGTGCTTACTGCAAACAAATTGAAACACCTTAGGTTAACTTCCCACATGATTATGAGTAGTTTGAAAGTTGTTTCATGGCTGTACACATCAACACAAAAAAGTTGTTATCTCAGTGCATGCAGTGCTTAGACAATACAAATAGTATACATTTCAATTTTACACCAAAGCTCTTACTGCAAACCTAATGGAAACAACTTAGATTAACTTCCCACATGATTCTGAGATGTCTGAAAGTTGTTTCATACCTGTGCACATCAAGACAAAAAAGTTGTTTTCTCAGTGCATGCAAAGCTTTTACAATACATATAGAATACATTTCAATTTTACACCAAAGCATTTACTGCAAACCTAATGGAAACACTTTAGGTTAACTTCCCACATGAGTATGACTAAGTTTAAGGTTGTTTCATGCCTCAGTTCATCAAGACAAAAAAGTTACTTTCTCAGTACTACTATGATCTGACATTAAGGTAGGACACATCTGAATTTTATACCAAAGTACTTACTGCAAACTAATTGAAACACCTTAGGTTAACTTCCCACATGATTATGAGTAGTTTGAAAGTTGTTTCATGGCTGTACACATCAACACAAAAAAGTTGTTATCTCAGTGAATGCAATGCTTAGACAATACAAATAGTATAGATTTCAATTTTACACCAAAGTACTTACTGCAAACCTAATGGAAACAACTTAGATTAACTTCCCACATGATTCTGAGATGTCTCAAAGTTGTTTCATACCTCTGCACATCAAGACAAAAAATTTGTTTTCTCAGTGCATGCAATGCTTTTACAATACAAATAGTATACATCTCAATTTTACACCAAAGCACTTACTGCAAAACTAATGGAAACACCTTAGGTTAACTTTCTACATGATTATGAGTAGCTTGAAAGTTGTTTCATGGCTGTACACATCAACACAAAAAAGTTGTTATCTCAGTGCATGCAATGCTTAGACAATACAAATAGTATACATTTCAATTTTACACCAAAGCACTTACTGCAAACCTAATGGAAACACTTTAGGTTAACTTCCCACATGATTCTGAGATGTCTGAAAGTTGTTTCATACCTGTGCACATAAAGACAAAAAAGTTGATTTCACAGAGAATAGAATGCTTTGACATAAAAGTAGTATACATTTCAATTGTACTCAAAAGTCCTGACTGCAAACCTAATGCAAACACATTTGGTTAACTTCCCACATGAGTATGACTAGGTTTAAAGTTGTTTCATCCCTCAGTTCATCAAGACAAAAAAGTTACTTTCTCAGTACTACTATGCTCTGACATTAAGGTAGTATACATCTCAATTTTACACCAAAGTGCGTACTGCAAGCTAATTGAAACACCTTAGGATAACTTCCCACATGATTATGAGGAGTTTGAAAGTTGTTTCATGGCTGTACACATCAACACAAAAAAGTTGTTATCTCAGAGCATGCAGTGCTTAGACAATACAAATAGTATACATTTCAATTTTACACCAAAGCTCTTACTGCAAACCTAATGGAAACAACTTAGATTAACTTCCCACATGATTCTGAGATGTCTGAAAGTTGTTTCATACCTGTGCACATCAAGACAAAAAAGTTGTTTTCTCAGTGCATGCAATGCTTTTACAATACCTATAGAATACATTTCTATTTTACACCAAAGCACTTACTGCAAACCTAATGGAAACACCTTAGGTTAACTTCCCACATGATTCAGAGATGTCTGAAAGTTGTTTCATACCTGTGCACATAAAGACAAAAAAGTTGATTTCACAGAGAATAGAATGCTTTGACATAAAAGTAGTATACATTTCAATTGTACTCAAAAGTCCTGACTGCAAACCTAATGCAAACACATTTGGTTAACTTCCCACATGAGTATGACTAGCTTTAAAGTTGTTTCATGCCTCAGTTCATCAAGACAAAAAAGTTACTTTCTCAGTACTACTATGATCTGACATTAAGGTAGGACACATCTGAATTTTATACCAAAGTACTTACTGCAAACTAACGGAAACACCTTAGGTTAACTTCCCACATGATTATGAGTAGTTTGAAAGTTGTTTCATGGCTGTACACATCAACACAAAAAAGTTGTTACCTCAGTGAATGCAATGCTTAGACAATACAAATCGTATACATTTCAATTTTACACCAAAGTACTTACTACAAACCTAATGGAAACAACTTCGATTAACTTCCCACATGATTCTGAGATGTCTGAAAGTTGTTTCATACCTGTGCACATCAAGACAAAAAAGTTGTTTTCTCAGTGCATGCAATGCTTTTACAATACAAATAGTATACATTTCAATTTTACACCAAACCTCTTACTGCAAACCTAATGGAAACACCTTAGGTTAACTTTCCACATGATTATGAGTAGTTTGAAAGTTGTTTCATGGCTGTACACATCAAGACAAAAAAGTTGTTATCTCAGTGCATGCAATGCTTAGACAATACAAATAGTATACATTTCAATTTTACACCAAAGCACTTACTGCAAACCTAATGGAAACACTTTAGATTAACTTCCCACATGATTCAGAGATGTCTGAAAGTTGTTTCATACCTGTGCACATAAAGACAAAAAAGTTGATTTCACGGAGAATAGAATGCTTTGACATAAAAGTAGTATACATTTCAATTGTACTCAAAAGTCCTGACTGCAAACCTAATGCAAACACATTTGGTTAACTTCCCACATGAGTATGACTAGGTTTAAAGTTGTTTCATGCCTCAGTTCATCAAGACAAAAAAGTTACATTCTCAGTACTACTATGTCTGACGTTAAGGTAGGACACATCTGAATTTTATACCAAAGTACTTACTGCAAACTAATGGAAACACCTTAGGTTAACTTCCCACATGATTATAAGTAGTTTGAAAGTTGTTTCATGGCTGTACACATCAACACAAAAAAGTTGTTATCTCAGAGCATGCAGTGCTTAGACAATACAAATAGTATACATTTCAATTTTACACCAAAGCTCTTACTGCAAACCTAATGGAAACAACTTAGATTAACTTCCCACATGATTCTGAGATGTCTGAAAGTTGTTTCATACCTGTGCACATCAAGACAAAAAAGTTGTTTTCTCAGTGCATGCAATGCTTTTACAATACATATAGAATACATTTCAATTTTACATTAAAGCATTTACTGCAAACCTAATGGAAACACCTTAGGTTAACTTTCCACATGATTATGAGTAGTTTGAAAGTTGTTTCATGGCTGTACACATCAACACAAAAAAGTTGTTATCTCAGTGCATGCAATGCTTAGACAATACAAATAGTATACATTTCTATTTTACACCAAAGCACTTACTGCAAACCTAATGGAAACACTATAGGTTAACTTCCCACATGAGTATGACTAGGTTTAAGGTTGTTTCATGCCTCAGTTCATCAAGACAAAAAAGTTACTTTCTCAGTACTACTATGATCTGACATTAAGGTAGGACACATCTGAATTTTATACCAAAGTACTTACTGCAAACTAATTGAAACACCTTAGGTTAACTTCCCACATGATTATGAGTAGTTTGAAAGTTGTTTCATGGCTGTACACATCAACACAAAAAAGTTGTTATCTCAGTGAATGCAATGCTTAGACAATACAAATAGTATACATTTCAATTTTACACCAAAGTACGTACTGCAAACCTAATGGAAACAACTTAGATTAACTTCCCACATGATTCTGAGATGTCAGAAAGTTGTTTCATACCTGTGCACATCAAGACAAAAAAGTTGTTTTCTCAGTGCATGCAATGCTTTTACAATACAAATAGTATACATTTCAATTTTACACCAAAGCACTTACTGCAAACCTAATGGAAACACCTTAGGTTAACTTTCCACATGATTATCAGTAGTTTGAAAGTTGTTTCATGGCTGTACACATCAACACAAAAAAGTTGTTATCTCAGTGCATGCAATGCTTAGACAATACAAATAGTGTACATTTCAATTTTACACCAAAGCACTTACTGCAAACCTAATGGAAACACTTTAGGTTAACTTCCCACATGATTCAGAGATGTCTGAAAGTTGTTTCATACCTGTGCACATAAAGACAAAAAAGTTGATTTCACAGACAATAGAATGCTTTGACATAAAAGTAGTATACATTTCAATTGTACTCAAAAGTCCTGACTGCAAACCTAATGCAAACACATTTGGTTAACTTCCCACATGAGTATGACTAGGTTTAAAGTTGTTTCATGCCTCAGTTCATCAAGACAAAAAAGTTACTTTCTCAGTACTACTATGTCTGACATTAAGGTAGGACACATCTGAATTTTATACCAAAGTACTTACTGCAAACTAATGGAAACACGTTAGGTTAACTTCCCACATGATTATGAGTAGTTTGAAAGTTGTTTCATGGCTGTACACATCAACACAAAAAAGTTGTTATCTCAGTGAATGCAATGCTTAGACAATACAAATAGTATACATTTCAATTTTACACCAAAGTACTTACTGCAAACCTAATGGAAACAACTTAGGTTAACTTCCCACATGATTCTGAGATGTCTGAAAGTTGTTTCATACCTGTGCACATCAAGACAAAAAAGTTGTTTTCTCAGTGCATGCAATGCTTTTACAATACAAATAGTATACATTTCAATTTTACACCAAAGCACTTACTGCAAACCTAATGGAAACACCTTAGGTTAACTTTCCACATGATTATGAGTAGTTTGAAAGTTGTTTCATGGCTGTACACATCAACACAAAAAAGTTGTTATCTCAGTGCATGCAATGCTTAGACAATACAAATAGTATACATTTCAATTTTACACCAAAGCACTTACTGCAAACCTAATGGAAACACTTTAGATTAACTTCCCACATGATTCAGATATGTCTGAAAGTTGTTTCATACCTGTGCACATAAAGACAAAAAAGTTGATTTCACGGAGAATAGAATGCTTTGACATAAAAGTAGTATACATTTCAATTGTACTCAAAAGTCCTGACTGCAAACCTAATGCAAACACATTTGGTTAACTTCCCACATGAGTATGACTAGGTTTAAAGTTGTTTCATGCCTCAGTTCATCAAGACAAAAAAGTTACATTCTCAGTACTACTATGTCTGACGTTAAGGTAGGACACATCTGAATTTTATACCAAAGTACTTACTGCAAACTAATGGAAACACCTTAGGTTAACTTCCCACATGATTATAAGTAGTTTGAAAGTTGTTTCATGGCTGTACACATCAACACAAAAAAGTTGTTATCTCAGAGCATGCAGTGCTTAGACAATACAAATAGTATACATTTCAATTTTACACCAAAGCTCTTACTGCAAACCTAATGGAAACAACTTAGATTAACTTCCCACATGATTCTGAGATGTCTGAAAGTTGTTTCATACCTGTGCACATCAAGACAAAAAAGTTGTTTTCTCAGTGCATGCAATGCTTTTACAATACATATAGAATACATTTCAATTTTACATTAAAGCATTTACTGCAAACCTAATGGAAACACCTTAGGTTAACTTTCCACATGATTATGAGTAGTTTGAAAGTTGTTTCATGGCTGTACACATCAACACAAAAAAGTTGTTATCTCAGTGCATGCAATGCTTAGACAATACAAATAGTATACATTTCAATTTTACACCAAAGCACTTACTGCAAACCTAATGGAAACACTTTAGGTTAACTTTCCACATGATTCTGAGATGTCTGAAAGTTGTTTCATACCTGTGTACATAAAGACAAAAAGTTGATTTCACATTGAATAGAATGCTTTGACATAAAAGTAGTAGACATTTCAAATGTACTCAAAAGTCCTGACTGCAAACCTAATGCAAACACATTTGGTTAACTTCCCACATGAGTATGACTAGGTTTAAAGTTGTTTCATGCCTCAGTTCATCAAGACAAAAAAGTTACTTTCTCAGTACTACTAAGCTCTGACATTAAGGTAGTATACATCTCAATTTTACACCGAAGTGCTTACTGCAAACTAATTGAAACACCTTAGGTTAACTTCCCACATGATTATGAGTAGTTTGAAAGTTGTTTCATGGCTGTACACATCAACACAAAAAAGTTGTTATCTCAGTGCATGCAGTGCTTAGACAATACAAATAGTATACATTTCAATTTTACACCAAAGCTCTTACTGTAAACCTAATGGAAACAACTTAGATTAACTTCCCAAATGATTCTGAGATGTCTGAAAGTTGTTTCATACCTGTGCACATCAAGACAAAAAGTTGTTTTCTCAGTGCATGCAAAGCTTTTACAATACATATAGAATACATTTCAATTTTACACCAAAGCATTTACTGCAAACCTAATGAAAACACCTTAGGTTAACTTTCCACATGATTATGAGTAGTTTGAAAGTTGTTTCATGGCTGTACACATCAACACAAAAAAGTTCTTATCTCAGTGCATGCAATGCTTAGACAATACAAATAGTATACATTTCTATTTTACACCAAAGCACTTACTGCAAACCTAATGGAAACACTTTAGGTTAACTTCACACATGATTCTGAGATGTCTGAAAGTTGTTTCATACCTGTGCACATAAAGACAAAAAATTTGATTTCACGGTGAATAGAATGCTTTGACATAAAAGTAGTATACATTTCAATTGTACTCAAAAGTCCTGACTGCAAACCTAATGTAAACACATTTGGTTAACTTCCCACATGAGTATGACTAGGTTTAAAGTTGTTTCATGCCTCAGTTCATCAAGACAAAAAAGTTACTTTCTCAGTACTACTATGCTCTGACATTAAGGTAGGACACATCTGAATTTTATACCAAAGTACTTACTGCAAACTAATGGAAACACCTTAGGTTAACTTCCCACATGATTATGAGTAGTTTGAAAGTTGTTTCATGGCTGTACACATCAACACAAAAAAGTTGTTATCTCAGTGAATGCAATGCTTAGACAATACAAATAGTATACATTTGAATTTTACACCAAAGTACTTACTGCAAACCTAATGGAAACAACTTAGATTAACTTCCCACATGATTCTAAGATGTCTGAAAGTTGTTTCATACCTGTGCACATCAAGACAAACAAGTTGTTTTCTCAGTGCATGCAATGCTTTTACAATACAAATAGTATACATTTCAATTTTACACCAAAGCACTTACTGCAAACCTAATGGAAACACCTTAGGTTAACTTTCCACATGATTATGAGTAGTTTGAAAGTTGTTTCATGGCTGTACACATCAAGACAAAAAAGTTGTTATCTCAGTGCATGCAATGCTTAGACAATACAAATAGTATACATTTCAATTTTACACCAAAGCACTTACTGCAAACCTAATGGAAACACTTTAGGTTAACTTCCCACAGGATTCAGAGATGTCTGAAAGTTGTTTCATACCTGTGCACATAAAGACAAAAAAGTTGATTTCACAGAGAATAGAATGCTTTGACATAAAAGTAGTATACATTTCAATTGTACTCAAAAGTCCTGACTGCAAACCTAATGCAAACACATTTGGTTAACTTCCCACATGAGTATGACTAGGTTTAAAGTTGTTTCATGCCTCAGTTCATCAAGACAAAAAAGTTACTTTCTCAGTACAACTATGTCTGACTTTAAGGTAGGACACATCTGAATTTTATACCAAAGTACTTACTGCAAACTAATGGAAACACCTTAGGTTAACTTCCCACATGATTATGAGTAGTTTGAAAGTTGTTTCATGGCTGTACACATCAACACAAAAAAGTTGTTATCTCAGTGAATGCAATGCTTAGACAATACAAATAGTATACATTTCAATTTTACACCAAAGTACTTACTGCAAACCTAATGGAAACAACTTAGATTAACTTCCCACATGATTCTGAGATGTCTGAAAGTTGTTTCATACCTGTGCACATCAAGACAAAAAAGTTGTTTTCTCAGTGCATGCAATGCTTTTACAATACAAATAGTATACATTTCAATTTTACACCAAAGCACTTACTGCAAACCTAATGGAAACACCTTAGGTTAACTTTCCACATGATTTTGAGTAGTTTGAAAGTTGTTTCATGGCTGTACACATCAACACAAAAATGTTGTTATCTCAGTGCATGCAATGCTTAGACAATACAAATAGTATACATTTCAATTTTACACCAAAGCACTTACTGCAAACCTAATGCAAACACTTTAGGTTAACTTCCCACATGATTGAGAGATGTCTGAAAGTTGTTTCATACCTGTGCACATAAAGACAAAAAAGTTGATTTCACAGAGAATAGAATGCTTTGACATAAAAGTAGTATTCATTTCAATTGTACTCAAAAGTCCTGACTGCAAACCTAATGCAAACACATTTGGTTAACTTCCCACATGAGTATGACTAGGTTTAAAGTTGTTTCATGCCTCAGTTCATCAAGACAAAAAAGTTACTTTCTCAGTACTACTATGCTCTGACATTAAGGTAGTATACATCTCAATTTTACAACAAAGTGCTTACTGCAAACTAATTGAAACACCTTCGGATAACTTCCCACATGATTATGAGTAGTTTGAAAGTTGTTTCATGGCTGTACACATCAACACAAAAAAGTTGTTATCTCAGAGCATGCAGTGCTTAGACAATACAAATAGTATACATTTCAATTTTACACCAAAGCATTTACTGCAAACCTAATGGAAACACCTTAGGTTAACTTTCCACATGATTATGAGTAGTTTGAAAGTTGTTTCATGGCTGTACACATCAACACATAAAAGTTGTTATCTCAGTGCATGCAATTCTTAGACAATACAAATAGTATGCATTTCTATTTTACACCAAAGCACTTACTGCAAACCTAATGGAAACACTTTAGGTTAACTTCCCACATGATTCTGAGATGTCTGAAAGTTGTTTCATACCTGTGCACATAAAGACAAAAAAGTTGATTTCACAGTGAATAGAATGCTTTGACATAAAAGTAGTATACATTTCAATTGTACTCAAAAGTCCTGACTGCAAACCTAATGCAAACACATTTGGTTAACTTCCCACATGAGCATGACTAGGTTTAAAGTTGTTTCATGCCTCAGTTCATCAAGACAAAAGAGTTACTTTCTCAGTACTACTATGATCTGACATTAAGGTAGGACACATCTGAATTTTATACCAAACTACTCACTGCAAACTAATGGAAACATCTTAGGTTAATTTCCCACATGATTATGAGTAGTTTGAAAGTTGTTTCATGGCTGTACACATCAACACAAAAAAGTTTTTTCTCAGTGCATGCAATGCTTTTACAATACAAATAGTATACATTTCAATTTTACACCAAAGCACTTACTGCAAATCTAATGGAAACACCTTAGGTTAACTTTCTACATGATTATGAGTAGTTTGAAAGTTGTTTCATGGCTGTACACATCAACACAAAAAAGTTGTTATCTCAGTGCATGCAATGCTTAGACAATACAAATAGTATACATTTCAATTTTACACCAAAGCAGTTACTGCAAACCTAATGGAAACACTTTAGGTTAACTTCCCACATGATTCTGAGATGTCTGAAAGTTGTTTCATACCTGTGCACATCAAGACAAAAAAGTTGTTTTCTCAGTGCATGCAATGCTTTTACAATACAAATAGTATACATTTCAATTTTACACCAAAGCACTTACTGCAAACCTAATGGAAACACCTTAGGTTAACTTTCCACATGATTATGAGTAGTTTGAAAGTTGTTTCATGGCTGTACACATCAACACAAAAAAGTTGTTATCTCAGTGCATGCAATGCTTAGACAATACAAATAGTATACATTTCAATTTTACACCAAAGCACTTACTGCAAACCTAATGGAAACACTTTAGGTTAACTTCCCACATGATTCTGAGATGTCTGAAAGTTGTTTCATACCTGTGCACATAAAGACAAAAAAGTTGATTTCACAGAGAATAGAATGCTTTGACATAAAAGTAGTATACATTTCAATTGTACTCAAAAGTCCTGACTGCAAACCTAATGCAAACACATTTGGTTAACTTCCCACATGAGTATGACTAGGTTTAAAGTTGTTTCATCCCTCAGTTCATCAAGACAAAAAAGTTGCTTTCTCAGTACTACTATGCTCTGACATTAAGGTAGTATACATCTCAATTTTACACCAAAGTGCTTACTGCAAACTAATGGAAACACGTTAGGTTAACTTCCCACATGATTATGAGTAGTTTGAAAGTTGTTTCATGGCTGTACACATCAACACAAAAAAGTTGTTATCTCAGTGAATGCAATGCTTAGACAATACAAATAGTATACATTTCAATTTTACACTAAAGTACTTACTGCAAACCTAATGGAAACAACTTAGGTTAACTTCCCACATGATTCTGAGATGTCTGAAAGTTGTTTCATACCTGTGCACATCAAGACAAAAAAGTTGTTTTCTCAGTGCATGCAATGCTTTTACAATACAAATAGTATACATTTCAATTTTACACCAAAGCACTTACTGCAAACCTAATGGAAACACCTTAGGTTAACTTCCCACATGATTATGAGTAGTTTGAAAGTTGTTTCATGGCTGTACACATCAACACAAAAAAGTTGTTTTCTCAGTGCATGCAATGCTTTTACAATACAAATAGTATACATTTCAATTTTACACCAAAGCACTTACTGCAAAACTAATGGAAACACCTTAGGTTAACTTTCTACATGATTAGGAGTAGTTTGAAAGTTGTTTCATGGCTGTACACATCAACACAAAAAAGTTGTTATCTCAGTGCATGCAATGCTTAGACAATACAAATAGTATACATTTCAATTTTACACCAAAGCACTTACTGCAAACCTAATGGAAACACTTTAGGTTAACTTCCCACATGATTCTGAGATGTCTGAAAGTTGTTTCATACCTGTGCACATAAAGACAAAAAAGTTGATTTCACAGAGAATAGAATGCTTTGACATAAAAGTAGTATACATTTCAATTGTACTCAAAAGTCCTGACTGCAAACCTAATGCAAACACATTTGGTTAACTTCCCACATGAGTATGACTAGGTTTAAAGTTGTTTCATCCCTCAGTTCATCAAGACAAAAAAGTTGCTTTCTCAGTACTACTATGCTCTGACATTAAGGTAGTATACATCTCAATTTTACACCAAAGTGCTTACTGCAAACTAATTGAAACACCTTAGGTTAACTTCCCACATGATTATGAGTAGTTTGAAAGTTGTTTCATGGCTGTACACATCAACACAAAAAAGTTGTTATCTCAGTGCATGCAATGCTTAGACAATACAAATAGTATACATTTCAATTTTACACCAAAGCACTTACTGCAAACCTAATGGAAACACTTTAGGTTAACTTCCCACATGATTCAGAGATGTCTGAAAGTTGTTTCATACCTGTGCACATAAAGACAAAAAAGTTGATTTCACAGACAATAGAATGCTTTGACATAAAAGTAGTATACATTTCAATTGTACTCAAAAGTCCTGACTGCAAACCTAATGCAAACACATTTGGTTAACTTCCCACATGAGTATGACTAGGTTTAAAGTTGTTTCATGCCTCAGTTCATCAAGACAAAAAAGTTACTTTCTCAGTACTACTATGTCTGACATTAAGGTAGGACACATCTGAATTTTATACCAAAGTACTTACTGCAAACTAATGGAAACACGTTAGGTTCACTTCCCACATGATTATGAGTAGTTTGAAAGTTGTTTCATGGCTGTACACATCAACACAAAAAAGTTGTTATCTCAGTGAATGCAATGCTTAGACAATACAAATAGTATACATTTCAATTTTACACCAAAGTACTTACTGCAAACCTAATGGAAACAACTTAGGTTAACTTCCCACATGATTCTGAGATGTCTGAAAGTTGTTTCATACCTGTGCACATCAAGACAAAAAAGTTGTTTTCTCAGTGCATGCAATGCTTTTACAATACAAATAGTATACATTTCAATTTTACACCAAAGCACTTACTGCAAACCTAATGGAAACACCTTAGGTTAACTTTCCACATGATTATGAGCAGTTTGAAAGTTGTTTCATGGCTGTACACATCAACACAAAAAAGTTGTTATCTCAGTGCATGCAATGCTTAGACAATACAAATAGTATACATTTCAATTTTACACCAAAGCACTTACTGCAAACCTAATGGAAATACTTTAGATTAACTTCCCACATGATTCAGAGATGTCTGAAAGTTGTTTCATTCCTGTGCACATAAAGACAAAAAAGTTGATTTCACGGAGAATAGAATACTTTGACATAAAAGTAGTATACATTTCAATTGTACTCAAAAGTCCTGACTGCAAACCTAATGCAAACACATTTGGTTAACTTCCCACATGAGTATGACTAGGTTTAAAGTTGTTTCATGCCTCAGTTCATCAAGACAAAAAAGTTACATTCTCAGTACTACTATGTCTGACGTTAAGGTAGGACACATCTGAATTTTATACCAAAGTACTTACTGCAAACTAATGGAAACACCTTAGGTTAACTTCCCACATGATTATAAGTAGTTTGAAAGTTGTTTCATGGCTGTACACATCAACACAAAAAAGTTGTTATCTCAGAGCATGCAGTGCTTAGACAATACAAATAGTATACATTTCAATTTTACACCAAAGCTCTTACTGCAAACCTAATGGAAACAACTTAGATTAACTTCCCACATGATTCTGAGATGTCTGAAAGTTGTTTCATACCTGTGCACATCAAGACAAAAAAGTTGTTTTCTCAGTGCATGCAATGCTTTTACAATACATATAGAATACATTTCAATTTTACATTAAAGCATTTACTGCAAACCTAATGGAAACACCTTAGGTTAACTTTCAACATGATTATGAGTAGTTTGAAAGTTGTTTCATGGCTGTACACATCAACACAAAAAAGTTGTTATCTCAGTGCATGCAATGCTTAGACAATACAAATAGTATACATTTCAATTTTACACCAAAGCACTTACTGCAAACCTAATGGAAACACTTTAGGTTAACTTTCCACATGATTCTGAGATGTCTGAAAGTTGTTTCATACCTGTGTACATAAAGACAAAAAGTTGATTTCACATTGAATAGAATGCTTTGACATAAAAGTAGTAGACATTTCAAATGTACTCAAAAGTCCTGACTGCAAACCTAATGCAAACACATTTGGTTAACTTCCCACATGAGTATGACTAGGTTTAAAGTTGTTTCATGCCTCAGTTCATCAAGACAAAAAAGTTACTTTCTCAGTACTACTAAGCTCTGACATTAAGGTAGTATACATCTCAATTTTACACCGAAGTGCTTACTGCAAACTAATTGAAACACCTTAGGTTAACTTCCCACATGATTATGAGTAGTTTGAAAGTTGTTTCATGGCTGTACACATCAACACAAAAAAGTTGTTATCTCAGTGCATGCAGTGCTTAGACAATACAAATAGTATACATTTCAATTTTACACCAAAGCTCTTACTGTAAACCTAATGGAAACAACTTAGATTAACTTCCCAAATGATTCTGAGATGTCTGAAAGTTGTTTCATACCTGTGCACATCAAGACAAAAAAGTTGTTTTCTCAGTGCATGCAAAGCTTTTACAATACATATAGAATACATTTCAATTTTACACCAAAGCATTTACTGCAAACCTAATGGAAACACCTTAGGTTAACTTTCCACATGATTATGAGTAGTTTGAAAGTTGTTTCATGGCTGTACACATCAACACAAAAAAGTTGTTATCTCAGTGCATGCAATGCTTAGACAATACAAATAGTATACATTTCTATTTTACACCAAAGCACTTACTGCAAACCTAATGGAAACACTTTAGGTTAACTTCACACATGATTCTGAGATGTCTGAAAGTTGTTTCATACCTGTGCACATAAAGACAAAAAATTTGATTTCACAGTGAATAGAATGCTTTGACATAAAAGTAGTATACATTTCAATTGTACTCAAAAGTCCTGACTGCAAACCTAATGTAAACACATTTGGTTAACTTCCCACATGAGTATGACTAGGTTTAAAGTTGTTTCATGCCTCAGTTCATCAAGACAAAAAAGTTACTTTCTCAGTACTACTATGCTCTGACATTAAGGTAGGACACATCTGAATTTTATACCAAAGTACTTACTGCAAACTAATGGAAACACCTTAGGTTAACTTCCCACATGATTATGAGTAGTTTGAAAGTTGTTTCATGGCTGTACACATCAACACAAAAAAGTTGTTATCTCAGTGAATGCAATGCTTAGACAATACAAATAGTATACATTTGAATTTTACACCAAAGTACTTACTGCAAACCTAATGGAAACAACTTAGATTAACTTCCCACATGATTCTAAGATGTCTGAAAGTTGTTTCATACCTGTGCACATCAAGACAAACAAGTTGTTTTCTCAGTGCATGCAATGCTTTTACAATACAAATAGTATACATTTCAATTTTACACCAAAGCACTTACTGCAAACCTAATGGAAACACCTTAGGTTAACTTTCCACATGATTATGAGTAGTTTGAAAGTTGTTTCATGGCTGTACACATCAAGACAAAAAAGTTGTTATCTCAGTGCATGCAATGCTTAGACAATACAAATAGTATACATTTCAATTTTACACCAAAGCACTTACTGCAAACCTAATGGAAACACTTTAGGTTAACTTCCCACATGAGTATGACTAAGTTTAAGGTTGTTTCATGCCTCAGTTCATCAAGACAAAAAAGTTACTTTCTCAGTACTACTATGATCTGACATTAAGGTAGGACACATCTGAATTTTATACCAAAGTACTTACTGCAAACTACTTGAAACACTTTAGGTTAACTTCCCACATGATTATGAGTAGTTTGAAAGTTGTTTCATGGCTGTACACATCAACACAAAAAAGTTGTTATCTCAGTGAATGCAATGCTTAGACAATACAAATAGTATACATTTCAATTCTACACCAAAGTACTTACTGCAAACCTAATGGAAACAACTTAGATTAACTTCCCACATGATTCTGAGATGTCTCAAAGTTGTTTCATACCTCTGCACATCAAGACAAAAAATTTGTTTTCTCAGTGCATGCAATGCTTTTACAATACAAATACTATACATTTCAATTTTACACCAAAGCACTTACTGCAAAACTAATGGAAACACCTTAGGTTAACTTTCTACATGATTATGAGTAGTTTGAAAGTTGTTTCATGGCTGTACACATCAACACAAAAATATTGTTATCTCAGTGCATGCAATGCTTAGACAATACAAATAGTATACATTTCAATTTTACACCAAAGCACTTACTGCAAACCTAATGGAAACACTTTAGGTTAACTTCCCACAGGATTCAGAGATGTCTGAAAGTTGTTTCATACCTGTGCACATAAAGACAAAAAAGTTGATTTCACAGAGAATAGAATGCTTTGACATAAAAGTAGTATACATTTCAATTGTACTCAAAAGTCCTGACTGCAAACCTAATGCAAACACATTTGGTTAACTTCCCACATGAGTATGACTAGGTTTAAAGTTGTTTCATGCCTCAGTTCATCAAGACAAAAAAGTTACTTTCTCAGTACTACTATGTCTGACTTTAAGGTAGGACACATCTGAATTTTATACCAAAGTACTTACTGCAAACTAATGGAAACACCTTAGGTTAACTTCCCACATGATTATGAGTAGTTTGAAAGTTGTTTCATGGCTGTACACATCAACACAAAAAAGTTGTTATCTCAGTGAATGCAATGCTTAGACAATACAAATAGTATACATTTCAATTTTACACCAAAGTACTTACTGCAAACCTAATGGAAACAACTTAGATTAACTTCCCACATGATTCTGAGATGTCTGAAAGTTGTTTCATACCTGTGCACATCAAGACAAAAAAGTTGTTTTCTCAGTGCATGCAATGCTTTTACAATACAAATAGTATACATTTCAATTTTACACCAAAGCACTTACTGCAAACCTAATGGAAACACCTTAGGTTAACTTTCCACATGATTTTGAGTAGTTTGAAAGTTGTTTCATGGCTGTACACATCAACACAAAAATGTTGTTATCTCAGTGCATGCAATGCTTAGACAATACAAATAGTATACATTTCAATTTTACACCAAAGCACTTACTGCAAACCTAATGCAAACACTTTAGGTTAACTTCCCACATGATTGAGAGATGTCTGAAAGTTGTTTCATACCTGTGCACATAAAGACAAAAAAGTTGATTTCACAGAGAATAGAATGCTTTGACATAAAAGTAGTATTCATTTCAATTGTACTCAAAAGTCCTGACTGCAAACCTAATGCAAACACATTTGGTTAACTTCCCACATGAGTATGACTAGGTTTAAAGTTGTTTCATGCCTCAGTTCATCAAGACAAAAAAGTTACTTTCTCAGTACTACTATGCTCTGACATTAAGGTAGTATACATCTCAATTTTACAACAAAGTGCTTACTGCAAACTAATTGAAACACCTTCGGATAACTTCCCACATGATTATGAGTAGTTTGAAAGTTGTTTCATGGCTGTACACATCAACACAAAAAAGTTGTTATCTCAGAGCATGCAGTGCTTAGACAATACAAATAGTATACATTTCAATTTTACACCAAAGCATTTACTGCAAACCTAATGGAAACACCTTAGGTTAACTTTCCACATGATTATGAGTAGTTTGAAAGTTGTTTCATGGCTGTACACATCAACACATAAAAGTTGTTATCTCAGTGCATGCAATTCTTAGACAATACAAATAGTATGCATTTCTATTTTACACCAAAGCACTTACTGCAAACCTAATGGAAACACTTTAGGTTAACTTCCCACATGATTCTGAGATGTCTGAAAGTTGTTTCATACCTGTGCACATAAAGACAAAAAAGTTGATTTCACAGTGAATAGAATGCTTTGACATAAAAGTAGTATACATTTCAATTGTACTCAAAAGTCCTGACTGCAAACCTAATGCAAACACATTTGGTTAACTTCCCACATGAGTATGACTAGGTTTAAAGTTGTTTCATGCCTCAGTTCATCAAGACAAAAGAGTTACTTTCTCAGTACTACTATGATCTGACATTAAGGTAGGACACATCTGAATTTTATACCAAACTACTCACTGCAAACTAATGGAAACATCTTAGGTTAATTTCCCACATGATTATGAGTAGTTTGAAAGTTGTTTCATGGCTGTACACATCAACACAAAAAAGTTTTTTCTCAGTGCATGCAATGCTTTTACAATACAAATAGTATACATTTCAATTTTACACCAAAGCACTTACTGCAAAACTAATGGAAACACCTTAGGTTAACTTTCTACATGATTATGAGTAGTTTGAAAGTTGTTTCATGGCTGTACACATCAACACAAAAAAGTTGTTATCTCAGTGCATGCAATGCTTAGACAATACAAATAGTATACATTTCAATTTTACACCAAAGCAGTTACTGCAAACCTAATGGAAACACTTTAGGTTAACTTCCCACATGATTCTGAGATGTCTGAAAGTTGTTTCATACCTGTGCACATCAAGACAAAAAAGTTGTTTTCTCAGTGCATGCAATGCTTTTACAATACAAATAGTATACATTTCAATTTTACACCAAAGCACTTACTGCAAACCTAATGGAAACACCTTAGGTTAACTTTCCACATGATTATGAGTAGTTTGAAAGTTGTTTCATGGCTGTACACATCAACACAAAAAAGTTGTTATCTCAGTGCATGCAATGCTTAGACAATACAAATAGTATACATTTCAATTTTACACCAAAGCACTTACTGCAAACCTAATGGAAGCACTTTAGGTTAACTTCCCACATGATTCTGAGATGTCTGAAAGTTGTTTCATACCTGTGCACATAAAGACAAAAAAGTTGATTTCACAGAGAATAGAATGCTTTGACATAAAAGTAGTATACATTTCAATTGTACTCAAAAGTCCTGACTGCAAACCTAATGCAAACACATTTGGTTAACTTCCCACATGAGTATGACTAGGTTTAAAGTTGTTTCATCCCTCAGTTCATCAAGACAAAAAAGTTGCTTTCTCAGTACTACTATGCTCTGACATTAAGGTAGTATACATCTCAATTTTACACCAAAGTGCTTACTGCAAACTAATGGAAACACGTTAGGTTAACTTCCCACATGATTATGAGTAGTTTGAAAGTTGTTTCATGGCTGTACACATCAACACAAAAAAGTTGTTATCTCAGTGAATGCAATGCTTAGACAATACAAATAGTATACATTTCAATTTTACACTAAAGTACTTACTGCAAACCTAATGGAAACAACTTAGGTTAACTTCCCACATGATTCTGAGATGTCTGAAAGTTGTTTCATACCTGTGCACATCAAGACAAAAAAGTTGTTTTCTCAGTGCATGCAATGCTTTTACAATACAAATAGTATACATTTCAATTTTACACCAAAGCACTTACTGCAAACCTAATGGAAACACCTTAGGTTAACTTCCCACATGATTATGAGTAGTTTGAAAGTTGTTTCATGGCTGTACACATCAACACAAAAAAGTTGTTTTCTCAGTGCATGCAATGCTTTTACAATACAAATAGTATACATTTCAATTTTACACCAAAGCACTTACTGCAAAACTAATGGAAACACCTTAGGTTAACTTTCTACATGATTAGGAGTAGTTTGAAAGTTGTTTCATGGCTGTACACATCAACACAAAAAAGTTGTTATCTCAGTGCATGCAATGCTTAGACAATACAAATAGTATACATTTCAATTTTACACCAAAGCACTTACTGCAAACCTAATGGAAACACTTTAGGTTAACTTCCCACATGATTCTGAGATGTCTGAAAGTTGTTTCATACCTGTGCACATAAAGACAAAAAAGTTGATTTCACAGAGAATAGAATGCTTTGACATAAAAGTAGTATACATTTCAATTGTACTCAAAAGTCCTGACTGCAAACCTAATGCAAACACATTTGGTTAACTTCCCACATGAGTATGACTAGGTTTAAAGTTGTTTCATCCCTCAGTTCATCAAGACAAAAAAGTTGCTTTCTCAGTACTACTATGCTCTGACATTAAGGTAGTATACATCTCAATTTTACACCAAAGTGCTTACTGCAAACTAATTGAAACACCTTAGGTTAACTTCCCACATGATTATGAGTAGTTTGAAAGTTGTTTCATGGCTGTACACATCAACACAAAAAAGTTGTTATCTCAGTGCATGCAATGCTTAGACAATACAAATAGTATACATTTCAATTTTACACCAAAGCACTTACTGCAAACCTAATGAAAACACTTTAGGTTAACTTCCCACATGATTCAGAGATGTCTGAAAGTTGTTTCATACCTGTGCACATAAAGACAAAAAAGTTGATTTCACAGACAATAGAATGCTTTGACATAAAAGTAGTATACATTTCAATTGTACTCAAAAGTCCTGACTGCAAACCTAATGCAAACACATTTGGTTAACTTCCCACATGAGTATGACTAGGTTTAAAGTTGTTTCATGCCTCAGTTCATCAAGACAAAAAAGTTACTTTCTCAGTACTACTATGTCTGACATTAAGGTAGGACACATCTGAATTTTATACCAAAGTACTTACTGCAAACTAATGGAAACACGTTAGGTTCACTTCCCACATGATTATGAGTAGTTTGAAAGTTGTTTCATGGCTGTACACATCAACACAAAAAAGTTGTTATCTCAGTGAATGCAATGCTTAGACAATACAAATAGTATACATTTCAATTTTACACCAAAGTACTTACTGCAAACCTAATGGAAACAACTTAGGTTAACTTCCCACATGATTCTGAGATGTCTGAAAGTTGTTTCATACCTGTGCACATCAAGACAAAAAAGTTGTTTTCTCAGTGCATGCAATGCTTTTACAATACAAATAGTATACATTTCAATTTTACACCAAAGCACTTACTGCAAACCTAATGGAAACACCTTAGGTTAACTTTCCACATGATTATGAGTAGTTTGAAAGTTGTTTCATGGCTGTACACATCAACACAAAAAAGTTGTTATCTCAGTGCATGCAATGCTTAGACAATACAAATAGTATACATTTCAATTTTACACCAAAGCACTTACTGCAAACCTAATGGAAATACTTTAGATTAACTTCCCACATGATTCAGAGATGTCTGAAAGTTGTTTCATACCTGTGCACATAAAGACAAAAAAGTTGATTTCACGGAGAATAGAATACTTTGACATAAAAGTAGTATACATTTCAATTGTACTCAAAAGTCCTGACTGCAAACCTAATGCAAACACATTTGGTTAACTTCCCACATGAGTATGACTAGGTTTAAAGTTGTTTCATGCCTCAGTTCATCAAGACAAAAAAGTTACTTTCTCAGTACTACTATGCTCTGACATTAAGGTAGTATACATCTCAATTTTACAACAAAGTGCTTACTGCAAACTAATTGAAACACCTTCGGATAACTTCCCACATGATTATGAGTAGTTTGAAAGTTGTTTCATGGCTGTACACATCAACACAAAAAAGTTGTTATCTCAGAGCATGCAGTGCTTAGACAATACAAATAGTATACATTTCAATTTTACACCAAAGCATTTACTGCAAACCTAATGGAAACACCTTAGGTTAACTTTCCACATGATTATGAGTAGTTTGAAAGTTGTTTCATGGCTGTACACATCAACACATAAAAGTTGTTATCTCAGTGCATGCAATTCTTAGACAATACAAATAGTATGCATTTCTATTTTACACCAAAGCACTTACTGCAAACCTAATGGAAACACTTTAGGTTAACTTCCCACATGATTCTGAGATGTCTGAAAGTTGTTTCATACCTGTGCACATAAAGACAAAAAAGTTGATTTCACAGTGAATAGAATGCTTTGACATAAAAGTAGTATACATTTCAATTGTACTCAAAAGTCCTGACTGCAAACCTAATGCAAACACATTTGGTTAACTTCCCACATGAGTATGACTAGGTTTAAAGTTGTTTCATGCCTCAGTTCATCAAGACAAAAGAGTTACTTTCTCAGTACTACTATGATCTGACATTAAGGTAGGACACATCTGAATTTTATACCAAACTACTCACTGCAAACTAATGGAAACATCTTAGGTTAATTTCCCACATGATTATGAGTAGTTTGAAAGTTGTTTCATGGCTGTACACATCAACACAAAAAAGTTTTTTCTCAGTGCATGCAATGCTTTTACAATACAAATAGTATACATTTCAATTTTACACCAAAGCACTTACTGCAAAACTAATGGAAACACCTTAGGTTAACTTTCTACATGATTATGAGTAGTTTGAAAGTTGTTTCATGGCTGTACACATCAACACAAAAAAGTTGTTATCTCAGTGCATGCAATGCTTAGACAATACAAATAGTATACATTTCAATTTTACACCAAAGCAGTTACTGCAAACCTAATGGAAACACTTTAGGTTAACTTCCCACATGATTCTGAGATGTCTGAAAGTTGTTTCATACCTGTGCACATCAAGACAAAAAAGTTGTTTTCTCAGTGCATGCAATGCTTTTACAATACAAATAGTATACATTTCAATTTTACACCAAAGCACTTACTGCAAACCTAATGGAAACACCTTAGGTTAACTTTCCACATGATTATGAGTAGTTTGAAAGTTGTTTCATGGCTGTACACATCAACACAAAAAAGTTGTTATCTCAGTGCATGCAATGCTTAGACAATACAAATAGTATACATTTCAATTTTACACCAAAGCACTTACTGCAAACCTAATGGAAACACTTTAGGTTAACTTCCCACATGATTCTGAGATGTCTGAAAGTTGTTTCATACCTGTGCACATAAAGACAAAAAAGTTGATTTCACAGAGAATAGAATGCTTTGACATAAAAGTAGTATACATTTCAATTGTACTCAAAAGTCCTGACTGCAAACCTAATGCAAACACATTTGGTTAACTTCCCACATGAGTATGACTAGGTTTAAAGTTGTTTCATCCCTCAGTTCATCAAGACAAAAAAGTTGCTTTCTCAGTACTACTATGCTCTGACATTAAGGTAGTATACATCTCAATTTTACACCAAAGTGCTTACTGCAAACTAATGGAAACACGTTAGGTTAACTTCCCACATGATTATGAGTAGTTTGAAAGTTGTTTCATGGCTGTACACATCAACACAAAAAAGTTGTTATCTCAGTGAATGCAATGCTTAGACAATACAAATAGTATACATTTCAATTTTACACTAAAGTACTTACTGCAAACCTAATGGAAACAACTTAGGTTAACTTCCCACATGATTCTGAGATGTCTGAAAGTTGTTTCATACCTGTGCACATCAAGACAAAAAAGTTGTTTTCTCAGTGCATGCAATGCTTTTACAATACAAATAGTATACATTTCAATTTTACACCAAAGCACTTACTGCAAACCTAATGGAAACACCTTAGGTTAACTTCCCACATGATTATGAGTAGTTTGAAAGTTGTTTCATGGCTGTACACATCAACACAAAAAAGTTGTTTTCTCAGTGCATGCAATGCTTTTACAATACAAATAGTATACATTTCAATTTTACACCAAAGCACTTACTGCAAAACTAATGGAAACACCTTAGGTTAACTTTCTACATGATTAGGAGTAGTTTGAAAGTTGTTTCATGGCTGTACACATCAACACAAAAAAGTTGTTATCTCAGTGCATGCAATGCTTAGACAATACAAATAGTATACATTTCAATTTTACACCAAAGCACTTACTGCAAACCTAATGGAAACACTTTAGGTTAACTTCCCACATGATTCTGAGATGTCTGAAAGTTGTTTCATACCTGTGCACATAAAGACAAAAAAGTTGATTTCACAGAGAATAGAATGCTTTGACATAAAAGTAGTATACATTTCAATTGTACTCAAAAGTCCTGACTGCAAACCTAATGCAAACACATTTGGTTAACTTCCCACATGAGTATGACTAGGTTTAAAGTTGTTTCATCCCTCAGTTCATCAAGACAAAAAAGTTGCTTTCTCAGTACTACTATGCTCTGACATTAAGGTAGTATACATCTCAATTTTACACCAAAGTGCTTACTGCAAACTAATTGAAACACCTTAGGTTAACTTCCCACATGATTATGAGTAGTTTGAAAGTTGTTTCATGGCTGTACACATCAACACAAAAAAGTTGTTATCTCAGTGCATGCAATGCTTAGACAATACAAATAGTATACATTTCAATTTTACACCAAAGCACTTACTGCAAACCTAATGGAAACACTTTAGGTTAACTTCCCACATGATTCAGAGATGTCTGAAAGTTGTTTCATACCTGTGCACATAAAGACAAAAAAGTTGATTTCACAGACAATAGAATGCTTTGACATAAAAGTAGTATACATTTCAATTGTACTCAAAAGTCCTGACTGCAAACCTAATGCAAACACATTTGGTTAACTTCCCACATGAGTATGACTAGGTTTAAAGTTGTTTCATGCCTCAGTTCATCAAGACAAAAAAGTTACTTTCTCAGTACTACTATGTCTGACATTAAGGTAGGACACATCTGAATTTTATACCAAAGTACTTACTGCAAACTAATGGAAACACGTTAGGTTCACTTCCCA